>NC_056729.1:339123946-339166446 GCF_019279795.1 Protopterus annectens
GGAAGGGCAGTGGGGCAGTGTAACAAAGCCACTTGGCCTGGGACCTAGAGTTTACTACTCAGTGGGAGGAAAGACTAGAAGTGTTGTGGAAACCATGGTTAGGGTGTGGCTTCAGAAGACAGTAAGGGACGTCAGAATTAGTGAGTGACTCATGGCAATCAGATTCCATTGGAAGGACAGGGCAGTATTCTTAATCTAAGCTTATGCCCACATCAGTGTTGTGATAGCTAGGAAAAGTGTATTCACACATAAGTTGCAGGAAGCAGATCAACTGTTTCCATTTCTTCCTGTCCTCTGCATCTTGCTCTGTCACACCAACCACCTGCATGTCCTCTCTCACCACATCCATAAACCTTATCTTAGGCCTCTCTCTTTTCCTGTTACCTGGCAGCTTCATCCTTAGCATCTTTTCAAAATGAGCTGGTGTTGATATGGGGTCTGGAGACTAGGCTGAATATATGGAAGTTGACTGGAGTGAAAGCACAAGAGTACAAGGAAACACGTAGGGCTCTAACATCTCAGGAAGAAGAAGAGGAAGTAGGTGGAGGTGAAGATTAATGGCAGTGCCTCAAAACAGCATGTTTGAGGACTACAGAACAGATACACTGCTGACTCAGGTATGGAAATGAAGTACCTAAGTAAAGCTAGTGGTGGAATGCAGAAGTCCAGAAAATTACGAAAAGGAAGGAGTGCAGGAAAAGGCGGGAGGTAGAAAAGTTGGACGAGGCTAAGAAGGAATTCTGGCTGTCTAACAAAGAGTCTAAGAGAACAGTCACAAAAGCAAAGAACAAGGCATTAGACACACTCAACTAGGTTCTGGGAAACGACTCATCAGATGACACAAAGAAAAGCTCTTTTAGATTGAAAGTCAAAGACAGAAAGGTAAAAAAGGCAGTCATCAGGCATCCTTCACAAGGAATGACAGCAACAACCTCATCACCAGCTCACAGGACAACAAAGGCAGATGGAAGAAGTACTTCTAGCATCTTCTAAATGAAGAAACCCCCCACAGAAGCCTGTTGGCTTTGTGGGTTATACCCTGCTTTGGGTACAACAACCAGCCAGGTTCACAAAGCTTTGGCTCCCTCCCATGGCTAACTGGCCAGCCCCTTGGAGGGAAATCAGCAATAAAGACAGTATAAAACTTAAGGACTTTCTTGCCCATATGGACAGAAAGAATTTTCTCATCCTCTTCTTCTTTCGGCTGCTCCCGTTAGGGGTCACCACAAAAGATCAACTGTTTTCATTTCTTCCTGTCCTCTGCATCTTGCTCTGTCACACCAACCACCTGCATGCCCTCTCTCACCACATCCATAAACTTTATCTTAGGCCTCTCTCTTTTCCTGTTACCTGGCAGCTTCATCCTTACCATCTTTTTCCCAATATACTCTGCATCCCTCCTCAGCACATGTCCAAACCAACGTAATCTTGCCTCTCTGGCTTTGTCTCCAAACCTTCCAACCTGGGCTGACCCTCTAATATACTTATTCCTAATCCTGTCCATCCTCGTCACACCCAGTGCAAATCTTAACATCTTCAACTCTGCCATGTCAAGCTCTGACTCCTGCCTTTTTGTCAATGCCACTGTCTCCAACCCATATAACATAGCTGGTCTCACTACCCTCTTGTAGACCTTCCCTTTCACTCTTAAAGGTACTTGGCTGTCACAAATCACTCCTGACACTCTTCTCCACCCACTCCATCCTGCCTGTACTCTCTTCTTCACCTCTCTTCCACACTCACCATTACTCTGAACTGTTAATCCCAAGTACTTAAACTCATCCACCTTCAACACCTCTACTCCCTGCATCCTCACCATTCCTCTATCCTCCCTCTCATTCACACACATATATTCTGTCTTAGTCCTGCTGACCTTCATTCCTCGTCTTTCTAGAGCATATCTCCACCTCTCCAGGGTCTCCTCCACCTGTTCCCTACTCTCACTACAGATCACAATGTCATCTGCAAACATCATAGTCCACGGGGACTCCTGTCTGATCTCATCTGTCAACCTGTCCATCACCATTGCAAATAAGAAAGGGCTCAGAGCTGATCCTTGATGTAATCCCACCTTCACCTTAAATGCATCCGTCACTCCCACCGCAGACCTCACCACTGTCACACTACCCTTGTACATATCCTGTACCACTCTTACATACTTCTCTGACACTGCCGACTTCCTCATACAATACCACAACTCCTCTCTAGGCACCCTGTCATATGCGTTCTCTAAATCCACAAATACACAATGCAACTCCTTCTGACCTTCTCTGTACTTCTCCGTCAACACTCTCAGAGCAAACATCGCATCTGTAGTGCTCTTTCCTGGCATGAAACCATACTGCTGATCACTAATCATCACCTCCCTTCTTAACCTAGCTTCTACTACTCTTTCCCATAACTTCATGCTGTGACTGATCAGTTTAATCCCTCTGTAGTTACTACAGCTCTGCACATCACTCTTATTCTTAAAAATCGGTACCAAAACATTTTTTCTCCATTCCTCAGGCATCCCCTCACTTTTCAAGATTTCATTAAACAATCTAGTTAAATATTCCACTACCATTTCACCTAAACATCTCTATGCTTCCGCAGGTATGACATCTTGACCAACAGCCTTTCCATTCTTCATCCTCTTCATAGCTATCCTTACTTCCTCCTTGCTAATCCACTGCACTTCATGATTCACTATCCGCACATCATCCAACCTTCTCTCCCTCTCATTCTCTTCATTCCTCAGCTCCTCAAAGTGCTCTTTCCATCAGCTCAACACACTGTCCTCGCTTGTGAGTACGTTTCCCTCATTATCCTTTATCACCCTTACCTGCTGCACATCTTTACTAGCTCGGTCCCACTGTCTAGCCAATAGGTACAGGTCCTTTTCTCCCTCCTTAGTGTCCAATCTTTTATACAACTCTTTATACGCCTTATCCTTAGCCTTTACCACCTCTCTCTTTGCCATACACCTCATCTCCTTATACTCTTGTCTACTTTCTTCATCTCTTTGACAATCCCACTTCTTCTTCGCCAACCTCTTTCTCTGTATACTCTCCTGTACTTCTTCATTCCACCACCAGGTCTCCTTGTCCTCCTTCCTCTTTCCAGATGTCACACCAAGCACCTTTCTAGCCATCTCTCTTACTAGCTCTGCTGTAGTTACCCAGCTATTCAGTAACTCTTCACTGCCTCCCAGTGCCTGTCTTAACTCTTCCTTGAACATCATCTCACAATTACCCTTTTTCAGTTTCCACCATTTGAATCTTGGTGCTGCCCTCACACTCATCCTCCTCTTCTTGATCACCAATGTCATCCTACAAACCACCATCCTATGCTGCCTAACTACACTTTCCCTGCCACCACTTTACAGTCTCCAATCTCCTTCAGACTGGCCCTTTTACATAAGATATAATCCACCTGTGTGCATCTTCACCCTATGCTCCTCCCTCTTGTTAAAATACGTATTCATCACAGCCATGTCCATCCTTTTCACAAAATCCACTACCATCTGACCTTCTGCATTCCTTGACTTAATACCATACCTACCCATCACTTCCTCATCCCCTCTGCTTCCTTCACCAACATGCCCATTGAAAATAATTTTATCATCCTAAATCTCCAAAAGTTATAACAGTACACAAAATTTACATCCCAACAACTAACTGTATACATATGTTGGGGGATGGGGGCATACCTCTTAACTGTACAGATTTTTTGCAGAATGTCCAGATTTTTGCATCGTATGTTTAAATGTTTTTTCACAAAATTGTGGTTTAATGGCAAATCACTGGTAAATATTTGATGGGTTAATCAGATAACAATGACAGACATTTGAGTTTCTGACTTTATACCCCTCAGAAAATGAATGTTTAATGCAAAACCTGTTACTTTATCAACTTTCTAAGTTTGTAATATTTAAAAAGTGTACTTATTTTGGGGCCTTTATTCCCCCATTAGTTATGGCTTTGCCAAGATTTCTTGCTCTAAGAGGTTGAGAGTATGGCTGGAGAGGTGGGGGGAGTGGCTACTGCAGTGAAGAATTTGAACAGCTGCTGTTATTGCAAGAGCAAATTACATATAAAGCCGCGGTGGTGGAGCGGTAGCGTTGTCGCCTCACAGCAAGAGATTCTCCTGTTCGATTCTCAGCTGGAGTGCCTTATGTGTGGAGTCTGCATGTCCTCCCCATGGTCAAGTGGCATTCGAAAGACATGCATGAATGGGCGTGCCTTCGTTGAAGGTTGGGTGTCGGGCTGGCACCTTGGCACCGTAAAAATCTACTGCCAATCATTAGCGGACCAGAGTTCCGCTGTGGCGACCCCTAACCAGGAAAAGCCGAAAGAAGAACAAACAACTATGTTCATCGGTTTCACTGCTGCTGTACCATTTTGGCTATATGGGTTGATTGCCAAAGCCTACCCAACCTAGTAGGATAGACTAGCTTCCAGGAGCCCCTTGTGAATGGACTTAGCAATACCAGTCCTGGAACTGGTACAGAAATCCATTTTGCAGCACTTTGCCAAAGTCTAGACAGAGGACAATGTTGGGGCTTGTTAGAGTGAGGGTATTCTTAGTGAATTCACTATAGAACATTAAGGTACAATAACAGGCCTAAAAATATAGAGCCAGACTTGTGTTCTCATGTATGCATTTAGTTTCAGAGAAAGACAATTTATTAGCAAGTAAAGATAAAGCATAAGATGTGCAGAAATACAGAATGTTCCTTTCTTAAGGGAAAGATGTACTTGCAATGGAATGCAGCACTAAGTAGTACTAAAAAGTTAAATGAAGTCAGCTAAAGGAACGGTTATGGTAAGACAGAGGGTGGAGTTTCACTCAAAGAACAGTACGTTAGGACCTGAGGGTCATGAGAGTAAATGTAAAAAGTTCAACAGTAAAGATTAATTTTATGTAGGTGCAGAAATGCACAGTGTCAGATTACTACTTTAGTTTCATTTGAGATTATGATAGGAAACCTGAGGTTTTAGTTTGATTTAATAATAAAGTTACAACCTTTCCATTTCACTGTAGTACATTATCATTTGCTTACAGATATGCAAGAGTTGATTAGCAGCAAATGTTTATTTCATGCAGAAAAATGTAAATATCGTCAGGGCAACACGCGATGCTATCACTTTATAGTGGTTAAAGCTGCAAATGTTATTTTAAGGACCTGATAATATTTTATGTGCTTTGCAAATATTGCTAAATATTGTTATTTTGTTATATTGTACACTGCTTTTAAATGCTGTATTTAGCCTGAGGTGGTCAGCTGTTCTAGTTATATTTACTTATTCAAACTGAGTTTCTCTTACTGCTTAACTATAAGAGTCATGTTACTTGTGAAGTGTTAGCCATTGTAAATACCTGTAAATGCCTCATAAATACATGTTATTAGACTATTTTCTGTTTTCCAATTTATAAGTCATATTGTTGGCCTTCATGCATCTGTTGAGCTTTAACTGTTATGCTATAATTGTTACCTAGTTATCCCTCTCTCCTTTTTCTCTTTGACTTACCTCTCCATTGCTTCTTCTTTTTTTCTTTCATATGTCTAATCCTTTCTCTTTAGTCTCGTCTCTCTTCTGAACCTTATTCCTCATGCCTCTTTAATTCTTCCTGTTATATTGTATTTATTTATTTTATATTTCTGACATTTCTGCTGTTTTTGTTTGCTTTTTTCAGCTTATTAAGAGGAGGTCAAGTGCTTCTCTACATGGAGCCACATCATTCCCCGCATCTCTAAGCAGTCTTCTGTGGTCTTAGGGGTTTATCTCCAGCAACAAATATTAAGCAATTCAGCTGTACAGTATTCTAAGTACGTTTCATTTATTGGGCCACCATCATATATTACCTTCTGTTTTTTTTCTGTGTATTTTGCTATTTGCATTTGAATTATATACCTATATACATATTATTGTTGGTTTACTGTACTGTTATCCTGCTTTGAGGAGTGCACACTACGAACTCTTCACCCCCCCCTCCCAATTTCTTCCTCTATTCCTGTTACTCATTCAGCCCTGGTAATATTTTGAGGGTCTATATCATAACATCGAAGTTGCAAAACTTCGAATGTTATAATATCGAACCCAAAACCACGAAAGCTAAAAACCCAGAAGACTGAGAACAGCGATTTTTTTTCCCTGGGAAAAATCACTGTTCCAGCACAAAACACGAAACACACAAACACTGCAAACTCTTTCTAATCGGCCCCCCAATGTGGGGGGCTATGCCCCACACACCCCTACTTAAATATACCAACTCCGAGATCGCACCATAGTGGAGGAAATAGCGAAGCCGCGGAAACGGCCCACCAAATTCTTTCCCTGGGAAAGAATTCTATGTTCCGCGGCTTCACTGTTGTCAGTCTTCGAGGTTTTGGGTTCAATATTATAACATTAGAAGTTTTGAAACTTTGATGTTATGATATAGACCCGTATTTTGCAGTGCAAAGTGTTTTTTTAATTTTGTTTTAACCTATTGCACTTTTTCATTTAAGAAAAATAAAATGCATACTGATTGTTTTTTTCACTCCACTTGTGGTCCTCCACTTGCGCTCTTGTTTTTGGGTCTATTTCTGCCCGATCCATTCACCCTCGCTTTGCTCGGGCTCACTACGCTCCCCTACCCTACCCCCATTCCCACACCCCTATTTACTCTACATTTATACTCTAACCACCTGCGAGCACACTCCCCCTCTCTCCAATTATCCAATTCATTTCATACCTGCTCTTTTCACCACACCCTCCTCTTCTCTACTACCTTCTGTTCCCTTAACTAACGTCCCTCCCACTACCTTATAACTGTTTAGCACAATTCTTTTACCCTCTCTACTGTCTGTCAGTACAACCACTTTATACAATGCCATACTACTTTATTTCCTTTTACTTCCCTTTCTGTTCCTCCTCCCCCAGTTAACATCTTATCACTCCAACCTTTCATATCCTCCTCTATCACCCGCTCTTCTCCAACACATTTCCACCTTCTCTAATAACCTAAATTTCTGTATTTCACCCTCTCTCTATACTACGTCCTACATTTATTATCATAATCCAAAGCATTTCTGTCTTCCTGTCTCATCCTCTAAACTTAAGTTCAACCCCATTGACTATTACTTTTATTTCATTAAACCCATTATCATATTCAGTATCAATCCTAATAAACAGGTCCATTCAGGAAGCTTATGTGTCGCAACTATGGAAAATATTCTACATTATACCTCTTCACAAAGGTGGTAAATCTTACGACTTTTCCAACTATCGGCCTATAGCCATTCTTTCCCCCTTATCTAAGCTCCTAGAGAAATACATACACTCACATGTTATGCAATTCCTGAATACAAACAATCTTCTCTCCTCCACCCAACACGGATTCCGCCCTCACCATAGTACAACTTCTGCTCTTCTCTCCTTCATCGATCTGTCTAATCATCATAGAAACAACAACTATTTATCTGCTACCTTTTTAGACCTCTCTAAAGCATTTGACATGGTCTCACACCCTAAACTATTGGATGCTCTTCATTCTCTATCCTTTACTTCCACTACTATCTCCTGGTTCAAAAGCTACTTATCAGATAGACAACAATCTGTACAATGGCACAATGAACTATCACCTCCTCTCCCTAACTCTATAGGAGAACCACAAGGCTCAATATTAGGCCCACTACTCTTCTCTATATTTACAATCTATACACCTCTTATAAGCAAGCCTCACTTATTCAGTACACAGATGATTCCACTTTCATCGGTGCAGCCCCATCTGTCAACACCCTACAACAACTTGCCCAAGAATCATTCTCTGCTATTGAACCTTGGATCACTGACATCCAACTTATTCTTAACCCCAATAAAACCAAACTTCTCCTATTCACCCCTAATAAAACAAAATCTACCCCCTCTACATTCACTATCTCATCTAGGAATGGCACTATCATCTCTCCTTCCACCCACACAAAACTCCTAGGAGTTGAAATAGACAACAACCTATCATTCGATTTACACACAGCACAAACCATTCCGAAAGTTCACAAAAATGGGAACCCTTTACAGGCACAAAAACGATCTCACAGAAAAATCAAGAATCACCCTAGCTCAAACTCATCTTTTATCAACATTTACTTATGCTGCACCAATCCTAGCCCTACTAGAAAAGCAGATCTGGACAAGTTAGAGTCATGCTATAACAGGATTGCCAAATTTGCCAACACTGCCCCCTTTAGAACTTATCACTGCCAAGCACTAAAAGAACTTCAGTGTCTTGAATTTCCTAACTTACTAACTTACAAACAACTCACCTGCACCTTTATCATCAAAAATGACCCAGAAAAGCCCTTAAACAACTATTAACCTCCCACTCTTCCAGTCACACTCTCCGCTCATTTATAAACCGCTCCTCAGTGTTACTACTGCTAACAACACTGCAGGTAAAGCCCTATATTCCCACATCATAGCCAATGAATGGAATAATATGCCCACTAATATAACCTCTACTACAACAAGCACCTAACTGTATTTCAGTCCTACATTGCCTGTTAACTTTTTGTATGTAATCCACTGTCTTCTCATTTTGTATATTTCTCATTGTATTAACTTCTTACTATATCTTAACTGTGGAGATTTTCTCCCCGGGCATCTGCTGAAAATGGACCTGGTCCAGCTGGATTTTCCCGGTTAACAAATGAAAAATAAATAAATAAATGTAATATTACTCTCCTAACAGATGGGGACATCCACCCTAATCCTGGTCAATCCTCTTCTTTCTATCCCACCTCCTCCACCTTAACTATTAGTCAACTATTACCATTCTGTCTAACCAAACACTTATCTATTTACTCCATTAACCTACAAAGTCTTACCAATAAAATTTCTAACTTACATGCTTGCATAGCTAACCACTCTCCCCACATCTTAACTCTTTCTGAAACTTGGCTTAAACCTCATATCACCAATTCTGAAATTCTACCCCCTACATATGTTACAACATATTCTGACAAGACAGACATGTAAAAAAGGGGGTGGTATTGCTATCATGTACTCTGAACATCTTAACCTTTCCCCCTCTCTGTCTAACCCTCCCAGATTTTTCACCTGCTGAAATCATCTTTCTTAACTGTTACCTTAACCCACATAAGAAATTTGCAATAGCTTCTATTTATATTTCTCCTGGGAACAACATTCCAATTCTTGAATCTATTTTATCCTGGAACTCCCAACATCTTTCTTATGAAACAGTCTTACTAGGTGATGTTAATATAGATTGGAATAAAATCTCCTCTCACTCCCATACCCTTAGTATAAACCTTTTTGGCTTCAGTCAACTCATGTCTTCTCTCACTTGCTTCAGTCAAAATTCCAGCTCCATTCTTGACTGGATCTTAATTTCTCATCCTAATCAGTACTATAGTCCCAATACTTTACCAGACTCCTTAAGTGATCATCTTCCTATCTTAATACTAAGAGCATCTTCTCACGCCTCTAAAACCCAACTTTATTGACATTGTCATAATATGTTCAACTTTAATGTAGAAATGTTTAACTATTGACTCTCTCTTGTAAACTGGTTGCAGCTATTTAATCTTCCTCTAAATGATGCCATCATTGATTTTAATAACACTTTCTTAAACATACTAAACTCCATAGCACCCATAAGGAAAATTAGGATCAAATCTAACCCTGCATCCTGGCTTTCCAAAAAATACCCTTTCTGCCATGAAACTTAGAGACACTACCCTGGAAACAGTGGAAAAAGTCAAAATTTCCATCTCTCTTTCTCAAATTCAAAGAACTATGAAACCTTACCAAAAAACTTATTGTCCAAGACAAAAAAAAAAACTTCTATCAAGAAGGTCAATATTTCCGCAACAAAAACCCTAAAAAAATTTGGTACACCATGAATAATTTAATTAATCCAGGGAAACCTTCTACTCACAACCCCTAACCAAATAAAACAGCCCTTGAAACAACCAACAACCACCCTAGTAAATAATTACTTCATTGAGTCTATCCGCAAGCTAACCCCTCCCAACATCAACTGTTCACAACCTCCCACTCCCTCCACCACCTGCTTCCACTCAGCCTTCTCCCTGTTTCTGCTGCTTATATAAAATCTCATGTACATAAACTTAAATCTTGTCCTCCTTCCTTTGACAACACCCCCCCAATTTCTCAAACTTGGTGCCAGTTCTTTAGCTTACCGTATTTCTATCCTAGATCAACCATTCTGTCAAAGAAGCCTCTGTCCCAGGCATTTGGAAATCCTTTTATACTATACAACTTCATAAAGGAGGTAACTGCACTGACCCTTCCAATTATCGACCTATAGTCATCCTCTCCACTCTCTCAAAAACTTAGAGAAATGCATTCTCAAACAACTTCTTAAATATCTGCTCTCTCCCTCTCAACACAGATTTAGACCTCACCACAGTACATCCACAGCCCAGTTATCTTTTACCCAAACTATTGCAGAGGCTAGAGATAACAATAAATCAGGGTTATGCATTTTCCTTGACCTCTCCAAGGCATTTGATACCATCTCCCACCCTAAGCATCTTTCTAAACTACCTGAACTCAGTCTCTCTGCATCTACTGCTCTCTAGTTCTCTAGTTATCTTACTAACAGACAGCAATCTGTCAGATGGCAGACCACCTGTTCACCTTTCTTACCCATCCAAACAGGAGTACCCCAAGGATCCAGTCTAGGCCCCCTTCTCTTTAATATTTTAATTAGCAATCTTCATTCTGCCTGCTGCACTTCATCTCTACTCATACCTCTCAACCTGGAAATATCACAAATCTGGACAAGGCCCGTGAAAAATAGGTACAAATCTGTATGCTGATTAACATAACATTTGCATACATAATTACATAACCCCACCTACTCCAGTGGAATTATGGGATACCAACTTTGAAACGCAAACTGAAGAACAGACAACCAAAATATGGCACCAGAGTCCCCCTGCAGCCATTACAATGTCCCATTACCTGGCTATTTCGCCCCATTTACCATAAACACTAATGTGCACACTGCTTTACTTCTACAATGATTATTTAGATTTTATTTTTACATTTTATAGCAGTGTACTAACCAAGCAGAGAAATCAGGATCAAAAGTAAGGATAAATTGATTCTGAAGTGAAGGACAAACCAGAAGCCTTAATTTTGAAGCCAGATGAAGAATCTACTCCTACTCAAGGGCTACAAAATACCTACAACACATATTTTGATAACACACTCCAAAGTCTTCAGAAAC
Organism: Protopterus annectens; assembly: GCF_019279795.1. Taxonomy (NCBI): domain Eukaryota; kingdom Metazoa; phylum Chordata; order Ceratodontiformes; family Protopteridae; genus Protopterus; species Protopterus annectens. The sequence continues at coordinate 339,135,191 of NC_056729.1, forward strand.
ATCATATTATGAAACCAGTACAAAACTACTATAAATATTCCTTAATGTAGCAGCACTTGTCTGTTTGGGCCCAGGAATGATTAGGCAATGAGAAAGCCATACGATGGAATAGTCCACTCACTGATTCTCATGTCTTCACAGTTAATCTAAAGAAAGTGTCCGACTCCTCCCCATTTCAAGTGCCAAACCACCAGCAATGTGTTAAAAAAATGTGAACTACTCAAGCTCCAGGACACTAATGTGAAAGACTTTTTACCCACCCACTACACTGTTTCCCCACCAATGTGAAGATGACTCTCTGCTCAATACAGACTCCTGTACCAAGGCAGGTTTTCATGTTGAAAGACCCTTGAAAAATCAAGACTAAATAACCAATGTTCAGCAATCCAATAAAATACAACTTTCAACCCTTGGGGGATTCTGCAGTTTACTGACAAAGATTTCAGACCCTTACACACACACCACTTGTTAACGTGAATAAAATCCTGCATGAGGCATCTCAGGACTGCAGCATCCACCCCCTTTAAAAGTACAGCACAGTACCAGCAATCCATCTGCATAGTGTGGGAGTAGAACCCACAGCCTTCTGCATCAAAAGCAAGTATACTATCTGTTGTTTTACTAACAATACAGACTTGATATAAGCAGCACTAAACTTCTCTTCCCCTGAAGAACTTTGCAGCACAAGAAATCTGGAAAAAGCCAACATTTATTGGGGGGGGGCAAAGACCAAAAACCAGAGAGTGGGACACATTTTAAACATTGCTTTTATAATCTTAGAAAGTTGCCAGAATAAAAAGTTTTGTGTTGTTACCATGCATTTCGTGAATGACAGGAAGTCTGAAACTTAAACAGCTATAATTATTTAGTGAATTCAATTCTCACTGATTTGCCAGACAACCACAAAGTTTAAGAGAAACACAGACCAAAAATATGAGCCAAACATTCCAGATACTCTGTGAAACGTATGGACTTGACTCCTTGGCATTTTACACACACACACACACACACACACACGCACACACACACACACACACACACACACACACACACACACACACACACACACACACACACACACACACACCAGCAACATGACCATCTTTCCACACACACACACACACACACACACACACACACACACACACACACACACACACACACACACACACACACACACACACACACCAGCAGCAAGACCATCTTTCCACATACACACAAACCAGCAGCATGACCATCTTTCCACACACACACACACACACACACACACACACACACACACACACACACCAGCAGCATGACCATCTTTCCACACATGTACAGACTAGCAGCATGACCATCTTTCCACACACACACACACACACACACACACACACACACACCAGCAGTATGAACATCTTTCCACACACACACACACACACCCACACACACACACACACACACACACACACACGCACACACACACACACACACACACACACACACACACACACACACACACACACACACACACACACACACAACCAGCAGCAAGACCATCTTTCCACATACACACAAACCAGTAGCATGACCATCTTTCCACACACACACACACACACACACACACACACACACACACACACACACACACACACACACACACCAGCAGCATGACCATCTTTCCACACATGTACAGACTAGCAGCATGACCATCTTTCCACGCACACACACACACACACACACACACACACACACACACACACACACACACACACACACACACACACACACACCAGCAGCTTGACCATCTTTCCAGCTAAATAAATTCAGTTGAATGGTGAACACACTTATTAATTTCTGTTCTTGAACCAACAGTGAATACACACACATTTCTGTTCAACTTTCCTTTCATGACCGTCTTTTCAGCTAAATTAATGCAGTTGAACGGTAAATACACTTACTAATTTCCGTTCTTAAATCAAAGCAGAATCAACAATGAATACACACACATTTCTGTTCAACTTTCCTTTCCAGCAGAACACACAGCTGCATGACCGCGGACTGGAAGAAAACTGTTCACAAAGTAGCAACTAAAAACTCACTTCCATTCTTAAAGCAGAACACTGCAGCATGAGCTCAACTTGTTCAACTGAACCAGCAACAATGAATACACACACACAAATTTCTAGCTAAATGCAGTCTTGCACTTGTTCAACTTTCCAGCCATTCTCAAAGCAGAACACAGAGCAGCATGACTGCAGGCGCAGACTGGAAAAAACCGTTCACAAAGCAGAACACAGCAGCAGCTAAAAGCTCACTTACTTGAATTCAACAAACCTGGTCTCGTTTCCAGCATAAATGCTTGCACCATTCTCACAACAGCTAAAGTTTTCCAGCATAAATGCTTGCGCCATTCTAACAGCAACTAATGTTTTCCAGCTTAAATGCTTGCACAGTTTAAATGTGGACTGGAAAAAAAAAAGCGTTCTCACAGCAGCTAAGGTTACTCAGTCTGTTTTCCCGCTTAAATGCTTTAAAGTTACTCACTCTGTTTTCCAGCTTAAATGTGGACCGGAAAAAAAAACATTATCACAGCAACTAAAGTTGCAAAGTCTTTAGTTTAATCCCTTTTTTTTTTTTTTTTTTTTTGTTTGTTTTTTTTATTCTTACCGGAAAAAAAAAACATTATCACTGCAACTAAAGTTACAAAGTCTTTAGTTTAATTCTTTTTTTTTTTTTTATTCTTACATGGAGGGGCTGGGGAAAGCAACTCTGTGGTTGAGAGGTATGGTGTATGCATGTCGCCTTGATTTTGTGTGTGTGTGTGTGTGTGTGTGCGATTATATGGTGGGCATTATTACACTTAGAGAATGGGCTGTCTGTAAAACATTTCTGTTTACTTACTTATTTTTTATTACTATATTATTTTTATATATATATTTTTGATGTAAAATAGTTTGTCTGCCTAATGTTTCAAACTTGCTGTAGTATATGTAAATGGTGTTAGAAGAAGCATTTTACATCTAAAATATAACACTTTAAAAAAGTATACAGGTATTAATTTTTTGGTCCCTCGGCACCATAAAAATTGACTGCCAATCATTAGTGGACCGGAGTTCTGCTGTGGCGACCCCTAACCGTGAAAAGCCGAAAGAAAAACAACTCCTAAATGTTTGGTTTGTTGCCATTCACTGGAGATTGAAGTTAGTAAATAATGACATACATTTGAGTTTCAGACTTTTATTTCCTTCAGAAAATTCATGCTAACATAAATTCTTTTATTTAATGAAGTTTGTAATTTTTTATGAGCAATAATTAAAATCTAGTTCTATTTTTGAGCCTTTGTTCCCCCTTTATTTTAGGCTTTATCCAGATTTCTTTAGCTGAAAGGTCCAGAGGTATTAAAATGAAAGAAAAAGCTGGCTGGGCCGAGTAGTACAAACACTTTTAATAAAAATATAAAAACAAAAATCTGTTAAAGCAGGATGAGCGCTTTCATACACAAAGGTACTTCATCAGATCCAATACAAAACACATGCATATGCAAACCTCTTCACTGCTGCTGCCAGTGGTTGATCTCCGTCTTTTTCTCACACACACACACACACTCACACAATCCATACCTCTCAACTGTATAGATTTTTGCAGAATTGTCCATATTCTTGTTTCATATTTTTGGTTTGTTTTTCATAAAATTGTGGTTTTCTAGCAAATTGCTGGTGAATCATTAAGTAATGAAATTAGAAAATAATGACAGACATTTGAGTTTCAGACTTCATACCTGTAGAATAGTGTGTGTGTGTGCAATACCTTTAAGAAGCATTTCAAGGTTGGCACATGCATATAAATAGCAAGCATGTGCTAGCTTCCGTGCCATTTTAAGAGTGCAGCCAGAGAGTGAGCATGTATGAGTATAATATCTAGTTTGTTTATAAGTTTATCTAAGGTAAAGTTATTAAACATCAATCCTGATGTGCTTGCACATAATAAAGCTGCTTGAACAGAACCCACAAAGACTCATCTATTTTATCCTGACCAGACAAGTGACACGGTGTCAGAACCGCATTCCACAGACTGCTTTTCAGAGCTACAAGGTGCAGAGGTAACAGTGAAGGTAAACTAAGAGAAACGAGTACGAAAAAGGGCCAGAAATGAACCAAAGGTAATGAAAACTTGCATGAATTATTTATTTTATAAAAAAGATAAAATGGAGCATTACAGGGGCACAAACTGCATTATTAAACAAGCGAGAAGCACAAAAGGTTCATTAATTAAACGAGATGTTTAAAATTAAGATTTTGATAAACGATTATCAAAAAAGCACATAAGGGGTTTGGAATTACCTCAGAATCGCAAAACGAGCATGTTTAAAGCAAAGCTGACATGTTTAGAGTAAAACAAGCACAAGAAACGTATAATTGGCATGGAAAGATTAAATGAATATAATAAGGGCAAAAAGGGCACATTAAGCATAAACAAAGTAAAGTGACTGCATGTTTTTTGGCAAAGTACTGTGTTTTGGCATAACTACTATTTTGCATTGTATTCGGGGCATAACGAGAGTTATTCGAAGTATCTCAAAGTGTGTAAAAGTGCTTACAGTGTGTGTTTATTACTGTGCATTTATTCCGGAGAGTTTATTTGTGTGCAAAGTGCAACTATTTCATGAAGTACAGTCAAAATACAGCCATTTAGAAAAGTTTCTTGTGCTGGGTGTGTCTATTCACAAAGTGCTGCCATTACAGGGTGTTTCTTGCGCTGTAAAGAGTTATTTAGCAATGTAGGCCATTTTGGAAAAGTTTTAGCATGCTGTATGCTGGTTATTTGCAAAGTGTTGTTACTTGAAATGTTTCTTACTCTGAGCTTCTTCTGCCTAGTTTATTCGCACAGTGCAGTTATTTTGAAATGTTTCTTACACTGATAAGAGGTGATTTCTTACGGTACAGTGATTTCAAGAGTATTACAGTGCTCGAGAGACTTACTTCACAAAGTTCAGTTATTCAGAGGCTTGTTGTGCTATTGGGCATAGTTACAAATACTTACATACATTTCTAACATATGTATATGTGTGTGTGTGTGTCCATGTATACTTGCAAACGCCTTCACTGGTATGTGTTAATATGGCAGATAGATTTTGAAAACCAGCACCATTGGTGTTTGATCAGAATATTGAGGACAAATGGAGAACATCTGAGCAAGATGACAATATTTTTATACAAGCAGCTTATTCTGATAAAGATGCATGCACCAGGGCATTCATTTTGCTAAACCTAGCTGGGTCAGAGGCCATTAAAAGACAGAGTTAATTTGTGTATGCACCAGCAGTATATGATTGAGAAGGTGAAAACCATTATATTGTTGTGCAGGCTGAATCAAGGGAAGACCCTGATTTTTTGAAGCGCAAGTTCAGGAAAATGTGCAACACCCAGACAAATATTATAGAGGCATTTGTTTTGCACAAGAGATCAAAAACCAGAGGAAACTTTTGCAGCTTATATAACTGACCTGAGAAACAGAGCTAAAATGTGTCAGTTTGGTGAATTAAAAGATGAGTTGGTAAAGGACAGGCTTGTTTGTGGTATTAATAGTGCTGCAGTGAGAAAGGTTTTGCTTCATGACAGTGATTTAATGCTGAGCAAAGCTATTGAGATTCGTCAAATCCATGAAATTATGGAAAGGCATACTAGCATGCTTGCAAGGGATAACAGCATGGTTTCCGCAGGCTCCAGAGCAAATGTAGAGAGCATGCAACATGTGACTAGCAGAAGAAGGCCTAAGCACATGGCACCTGCCCCCCCCCCCCTTTTGCAGGCTCTGCAGGTAAAACCCGTAGTGTTCCAGCAAGTTCTAAGAAAAAGACATGCTGGAACACTATGGTTGTGTTCCAGCACGTTCTAAGAAAAGGACAAATCCAGCTTAAGGGTCACTTAAAAAAGCAAGTTGATCTTATAGGGAGATGCAATTCTACTTTCTAATAGATGTATCAGTAATTGGTGAAAAGGTCGATGCAGTAAATTTGTTGGCAAAGAACTACGTGTTTTGTACTGTCCAGATCAATGATAAAACCACCAAATCTAAAGTGGACATTGGCTCAAAATGTAATGTCGTCAGTAGACACATTTGCTAAAGTGAGAACTAATGAACAACTCAGTGTGGCTAGTTGTGCGAAACTTGTTGCTTATGGCGGTAAAGAAATTCAAACCGAAGGCTCAGTAGTGCTTTCATGTTATTTGGCTAGGAACTGTTACAGCTTGTTATTCTATGTAGTTTAAAGACCTGTGGAGTCATTATTGGTTCTCAGAAACAGTTTGAGAATGAATCTGCTTTCTTTTACCAAAGAAGTTCATCATATAAGCACATATCCTAGTTCCAGTTTTGCAGAAGCTGTTTTCTCAGAGTATGCTGATGTTCTTAATGAAAAGTTGGGCAAACTTCCAGTTGTGTATTCCATGAAGTTAGACCCAGAGGCCAGTCCAGCAGTCAGATGAGCAAGAAAAGTTCTGATAGCTATGCAAAATAAAGTTAAAGCTCAGATGGATAAAATGGTGCGGCAAGGTGTAATTGGTCCAGTTACAGAACCAACTGAATGGGTGTCGTCCATGGAAGCAGCCCACAAAAAAGGCTCAGATGAAATCAGAATATGTTTTGACCCAAGTGATTTGAACAAAGCATTAAAGAGCCAACATCATCCAATGCATACAGTTGAAAAAGTCGCAGCCCTAATACTAAATGCCATTGTTTTTCCTGTCTTAGATGCAAAAAAGTTAATTTTGGCAAGTGATGCATGATCGCAAATCCTCATTACTGACTACTTTCAGTACCCAGTTTGGCAGGTATAGATTCCTCAGGATGCCATTTGGAATAAATTCTTCAAGTGAAGTCTTTCAGCATGCAATACAGCAAATTTGTTCAAGTTACCCTTGTGCCATAATAGTAGATGATTTATTGGTTGGAAGCAATGGTGAAGCAGACCATGACAGAAACTTTAAGAAAGTTCTAGACAAACCACATGAAGTGAACTTAAAGCTCAATCCTCTGAAGTGTAAATTCAGACTACCAGAAGTTACATATGTAGGTCATTTATTCACTAGCACTGGCTTGCGGCCAGATGCATCCAAGCAAACAGCCATTATTGAGATGGGAGCACCAGATAATGTTCAGGCTCTACAATGTTTTCTTGGTATGGTCAACTATTTAGGCACGTTTATACCAGACGACAGCACCTTTGAGAGAGTTGATGGGCACAAATGTTACAAGGTCTTGGTTGGAACAGCACCACAGAGCATTTGAAGACCTTAAGCAGAAAATTGCCACCCCACCTACATTAAGATACTATGGTGTCAATAAACCAGTAACTCTTTCCTATGATGCTTCAAAATTTGGTCTTGGCACAGTTATTCTTCAAGAAGGCAAACCAGTAGCCTGTGCATCTAAAACTCTTACCCAACCTGAAATGCAATATGCTCAAATTGAGAAAGAACTTTTGGCAATAGTATTTGCAAGTTCAAACTTTCATGATTATATCTATGGTTGAGCTATTCAGACTGAAACTGATAATCAGCCTCTAGTTATTATTCTAAAAAAGCCTATGCAGTCAGCTCCAGCGAGATTACAAAGAATGATGCTCAAATTGCACAAGTACAACTTCAAAATAATCTATACAAAAGATAAACTTCTTTATCTGGCTGATACCTTACCCAGATTGCCCAGAAATATAACAGAACAGCTTCATGCAGAGAATTTTGACTTTGACGTCATGGAAGTGCATAATTTTTCTACCACGAGACTTGATGAGCTGTGAGATGATACAAAGACTTATCCAATTTTGCTAAAGCTCAACCACTACATTAATGCTGGATGGCTGTCAAAGAAATCTAGTGTACCACCAGAAGCACAAACTTATTTTTCCTACAGAGAAGAGATGTTGATGGAAGATGGCATTATTTCCAAAGGTCCTAAAATTGTTGTTCCTGCTTCCTTATAATATGAATATATCCATATTTTGCATCGTGGTCACCCAGGTTCTGAATCTGCCAAAGGAAGGGTCTGAGAACTAGTATTTTGGGTTTCTCTAGTAAAAGACAAAGATAAAGTACTTTCTTCTTGTTCAGTATGCAATAGTACTAAACCGCATTTGCAAAAAGAATGACTTCATCTAAGTCAAGTTCCTGAACTACCTTGGTCGACAGTAGCCACTGATATATTCAAGTGGAACAATCAGCATTACTTAGTGTTGGTAGACTCCTATTCAAACTGGTTTGAGATTGATTTACTACCTAACCTAAAGTCCACTGCTGTTATCACCAAGTTGAAATGTCATTTCTCAGTACATGGTAGTCCACACAAAGTTGTTTCTGACAATAGTACCCAATTTACTAGTCTCTTGTTGCAGAAATTTGTAAAAGAATGGGAATTTGTATATGTTACTAGTAGTCCAGAATATCCATAGTTGAATGGACTAGCTGAATGTGCAGTACAGAGTGCAACGCAATTACTTGAGAAGTCAATGTGTGATAATACTGTTATCTTTTTGAATCTACTCAGTCTCAGAAACATACCCCGCGACAATATACTTGGCTCACCTACTCAGAGACTTGTATTCAGGCAAACCAGATCAACACTGCCCATTAGTTTCAGTTTGTTGAGGCCTAATGCTAAGAACAACAGGACAATTAGAGCCCAATTATTCAGAAAGCATTCTTTCCAGAAGTCCAGTTATGACAAATTGAGCAGATTTCTGCGTTCACTGAAAGGAGAGACAGTGAGGATACAGACAGTGAAAGATTTTGAACAGATTGGTCGAGTAACAGGTATATGTAACGAGCCGAGATCCTACTTCGTAGGATCTGAGGGTGTGGAGTACAGGAGAAATCACAGACATCTTCGTCCTGTATCAGAATCGCTAACTCAGCATTGCTCCTGTGATACAGACTCTAGATCTCAGAGCAACCCAGACAATGTTCCTGTTGCAGAACGTGTCTTAACTTCTACTTCCATTCCTGATGATGTTCCTGATGTCCCTAAGGTTGAACATTCAGCAGAGACAGTCCCATTTGCTAGGTCTAATTTTAATTTCTATGTCACATGATTAGGTCATATTTCCAGACCTAGTGTGAAATACACAGCAACCTGGACATAATTGTTTATATGTATTTAGTTCTGTATAACTGCATGACAAAGAATTATTTGTATTGATTGCATGTCGATTAATGTAATCAATATTGCATGACTGATTTCTCAAAAAGAGAGGATGTAGAATAGTGTATGTGCAGTACTTTTAAGAAGCATTTCAAGGTTAGCACGTGCATATAAATAGCAAGCACGTGCTAGCTTCAGTGCCATTTTGAGAGTGTAGCCAGAGAGTGAGCATGTATGAGTGTAATAGCTAGTTTGTTTATAAGTTTATCTAAATTAAAGTTATTAAGCCTCAATCCTGATGTGTTTGTACATAATAAAGCTGCTTGAACAGAACCCACAAAGACTTGTCTGTTTTATCCTGACTAGATGAACGACAATACCCTTTCAGTAAATTCATGCTAATGCAAATCCTATTATTCTATCAACTTTCTAAGTTAGTAAGAGCAATATTTAAAAATCATTCCTATTTTTGGGCCTTTGTCCCACTTTTATTAGGTTCATAGGTTTATAGGTAAGTACTAGGCTATCTGCCCAAGGGCATTTATAAGCCTAGCCAGAACGTGTTGGCTTTCCCCACCCCCTTAGATTAGTTCCTTGTGCCCCTGTCCAGTAGAACCATTAGTTCCCTGCTCCACTGTCCAGCAGAGCCACTGCAGTGATCCCCGGGGTAAATTTTCTGTTTCCCATCCTCCCGTCAAGGTTTTTCTTGAAGAGTGTTAGTGAGGGGCTCTGCCTGATATCAAATAAACAGCCATGCAGGTCTCTATCCCAGGACCCTATACATCATAGTCCCAGTAGTTATCCACCAAGCCATCACAGAAGTTTATTTATTTATGGCTTTGTCCAGATTTCTTGCTCTAAGAAGTTGAGAGGTATCTCTCTCTCTCTCTCACACACACACACACACACACACACACACACACACACACACTTCAGAACACAAATCATTGGCTTTGTCTCCTGTTAATTTTAAGCTTATCTAGATACCTTGAGCTAAGATGAGAGGTACACAAACCTGTACCACAGCTGTACAAATTTTTGCCTCATATTTTTGGTCTGTTTCTCATAAAATGGTGGTTTTGTTGCAAATCATTGAGGATTGTTATCAGAAAATAATGACAGTCATTTGAGTTTCAGACAATACGGTTCAGAAAATTCATGCTAATGCAAAACCTATTGTTCTATCTACTTTCTAAGTTTGTAAGAGCAATATTTAGAAAGTATCCATATTTTTGGTCCTTTGTCCCCCATTATTTATAGCATTGTCCAGATTCCTTGCCAGAGACTGAGAGGTATGCACAAACTCTTAACTGCTGCCATGGGATTGCTCGCTCACTCTCACTCTTCCCTCTCTCACACACACAGTCTGTTCTGCTTTCATACACGCATTCGCTCACACAAGATCGCTCGATCACTCTCGGTCTCTTTCAAGATCTCTCACATACACAGTCTCTTCTGCTTTCATACATGCATTCACTCACACGAGATTGCTCGATCGCTCTCACTCTCTCTCTTGATCTTTCACACATACACAGTCTCTTCTTTCATACAAGCATTCACTCACACGCAGATAGAAACATAAACAGACATACACACATGCACACTTTTTTCTGTTTTATTTATTTTTTTACACTCGCTAAACACTTGCTAAGCGAGTGTAAAATAATGTGATCGATCTCTCTCTCACTCTCATACACACGTACACTCTTTACTGGTACGAGCTTTCAGGGTAGCTGTTCCAACTTAGTTAATGCTATAATTTTCAATTTCAAGCACACTGTTCAACAGTGGGCTAAGTCGATGTTGAAGGCAGAGCATTCAGCACAATCCAGAGCACTTGGCTCCTCAGGGGGTCTCCTGTAGATAATTGATTTCATTTTTTCCAGACAATATGTTGTCCGGAAAAGGCAGTCTCTGTTTTCTGGACAGTGTCCATTAACTTCAGGCAGTGCAGAAGAATTCCAGACAGTTGGCAACCCTATCATCAACAAGTCTTGATTTACTACAAACAGTGGTAAGCCAGTCATCCAACTTTTAACAAGGGGGAACACAGATCACCGGTGTTATCAGGTGTTAACCTTTAAATATACATGGCACTCTGTATACTGTGCAAGATTGTTGTGCTTTCGCAAATCACTAATGGCACGCTCATTTAAGGAATCCATATTCAGCTGCAAATGAATAAAGGATTCAAAAAGAAAAGAATAATCAAAATCAGTTACCACAGAATTCAAAGAGAATTTAAATCAACCTCTATGAGAAAAATCACATAAACCATATACAACTAAATAATAAATGAAGTACAGTTAAGTTGTTCTGACCGTACAAGTTGTGAAGATCAGACAAAAGATGGAATTTCTTTACTCACTATCACTTGCAGTTGCACCTCTTTTTAACAGTAAAGATCAATAAATCACAAACCAAGACAGGATTGTTAAGGTATGCTCTGGGTTGTTCTGGCTACATTCTGCATGAATTTATATGTGACTAGGACCCTTGAGATAGCTAGAGTTTGCCTGTCTGAAACTTATCCCTTTCTAAAAACAAACAGTGGAAATTAAAGGTAAAACAACAAAATATTAATCAAATTAAATCTTCTTGTCTACAAGTTATCCCTTCATTCCTACAAACAATGAAAAACAATGGTAAAAAATAAAATATAAATTCAAATAAAAACTTCTCTTACCAAGCTACTTTTCAGTCAATTACAAACCAAGGCAGGATTATTTAGATAAGGTTTGGATTGGTTACCTATCCAGGCACCTGAGGACCAGCCATAGAAAAAATAAATAAGTAGAACTTGACAAGTTATATTTTACAGCAGGAGAAGGAGGATAGATTTGTCCAGCCATTTTGTCATGAAGCAGAATATTAGTCTATCAGTAGGTAGTCAATTTACTTTAGAACGGTGAAGGATTTAAACATATTCTGTATGATCTCAAAAATCCATCGATGACAATATCAAGGTGATGGAACAGTAGGGAATTATGTGAAGAAAAAAGTTTCATTATATACATACACACTGATTTCTGTCCAACAGAGAGAGAGAGAGAGTTTGTTTACTGAGCTGTCTGCCCTTATTATGCAGCAAGCACTACGCTGCTGACATGGGTCCTTACATCTTGTCTTCATGCTTTTATACACCTCAAGCTTTCCCACACAGAACTTTTAATTACATGGGTACCACATACTAGGGAACATCATTCCGTGTAGTTCATATTTTTCCTATTGTATTACTTCATCTGTATTTCCATGCCTTATACCCAGCTCGATATTTTATGCGTCCAAATTATATCGCCTCTGTCTTTCCTTGTTTCCAGGATACAAAGTCGTAGTCATTCCTCATATTGCAAATTCCTCATTTCACTTAACACTCTTGTTAACAAATCCATTACCTTAAGACAAAATTACCTACAGCTCTGGAACAAAGCCAAAAAACATATCAAACTAGACAAATCTAACTACTATCAAAACCTACAAGAAAAATATGCTCATAACCCCGAAAAATTCTGGAACACAATAAACTGTATACTGCACCCAGGAAAGTCCACTACATCAACCCCTGTGCTACCAAATAATCATGAAAACATACCCATACAATTTAATAAATTCTTCACCGAAATAGTCCAGACCCTTGCCAATGCCCAAAATAATAATACTACCCACCCCACACCAATAACTATCACAAGCCACCCCAATACACAAAATAATGCCCCCAGTTTTCAACTTCACCCCGTGTTCACCAAGACAATTTCTAAACTCCTTAAGAAACTTAAACCAACCACTCTAGCAGCTGATAAGCTATCAGCAGACTTCCTTCAAATATCAGCTGAAGCTATAGCCTACCCAGTCTCCATTCTCATTAATAGATCTCTGTCAGAATGCAGAGTACCAGCCTCTTAGAAAACCTCCCACTGCACAAAGGAGGTAAATCCTTAGAACTTACCAACTATCGCCCTATAGCTATCTTACCACCGTTATCCAAAATATTAGAAAGAGTAGTTCATACTCAACTTATGCAATACCGCAAGAATAACAACCTACTCTCATACCTCTCAACCTGGAAATATCAAAAATCTGGACAAGGCCCATGAAAAATAGGTACAAATCTGTACGCTGATTAACATCTAATTTGCATACATAATTATGTAATCACACCCACTCCAATGGGAATTATGGGATACCAACTTTCAAATGCAAACTGAAGAACAGGCAACCAAAATATGGCACCAGAGTCCCCCCTGCAGCCATTCCAATATCCCATTACCTGGTTATTTCGCTCCATAAACACAAACACATACACTAACACATAAACACTAGTGTATGCATACTGCTTTACTTCTACAATAATTATATGGATTTTTATTTTTACATTTTACAGTACAACAATGCACAAACACTAAGACGTCTGGTAAACAAAGCAATACTGTCTCACATAGACCTGGCATTAAAACTTCTCTGCCCTTGAAACTCACATACATTGAAACAGCATTGAAACCCAGACTTGGCATTAAAACTTCTCTGCCCTTGAAACTCACATTCATTGAAACAGCATTGAAACCCACACCACATCCAAAGAAAATGCATCTGGCCAGTGGTGGATAAAGATTACCTTTGGGCTGTTTTCAAATCGTTGGTCCCCTTGCACACAAAACAAGAAACATACATGTGTTGTTTTCTTTGATACGCCTTCCTGACTTTATTAAATTCTATTCCTTGTATAATACAACACACTTGTTAGACAGAGCGCATTTTAAATTTATTGTTTGAACATTTTTCCAGTAGGCTGTACTGTAGGCAATGAAACAAAATGCATGAACCAATAATGACAAAACTGCCCAATTCAGAACATTTCCATCATAAAAGTCTACTTCCACATCCACACTATAAATAAAATGACAGTAGTGTAAGCCATAGGCATCTTGCACAGCTTCTTGCACCTATTTTCAATTTCTTTTTTTTTTGGGGAAGGGGGCAAAAGGTCAAAAAACAGGGACACATTTTAAACATTGCTTGTATAATTTTTTAAAGTTGCTAGAATAAAATGTTGTGTTACCACCATGCATTTCACTGGCACGTTTTGAACCCAGGACCATATACACTACAGCCAGAGCAACATACCACTATGCCAAATCAGCAGTTTCCTGAAAAATAGGAAGACTGAAACTTAATGGCTATCATTTAGTGAATTCATTTCTCACTTCTCATCATAGATCTGAACCTCTTAGCACAAAAAACCTGGACAAACAAAGCCCATAATGGGGAATACAAATTCATTTCTCACTTCTCATCATAGCTTTCAACCTCTTAGCACAAAAAGCCTGGACAAACAAAGCCAATAATGGGAGAATATAAATTCAGTTCTCACTTCTCATCATAGCTTTCAACTCTTAGCACAAAAAACCTGGACAAACGTCACAAGTGGTGGTGGCTAGGGACTTACCAGGGACACATTTTAAACATTGCTTCTGTATAATTTTGTAAAGTTGCTAGAATAAAATGTGTTACCAGTGACCACCATGTATTTCACTAGCAAGTCTTGAGCCCTATGCACTATAGTCAGAGCAACATATTACTATGCCAAATCAGCAGCTTTCTTAAAAAAAAAAAAAAAAAAAAATAGGAAGTCTGAAACTTAATGGCTATCATTTAGTGCATTCATTTCTCACTACAGCTCTCAACCTCTTAGCAAAAAAAAAAAAAAACTGGGCAAAGCTCACAAATGGTGGTGGCTAGGGATTTTAGGCTCTTTTTACCCTGTACCCTTGGTACAGGGTTTGAGCTTCAGTACCTCTAGCCACCAGGTACACACACACACACACACACACACACACACACACACACACACACACACACACACACACACACACACACACACCTACCTTACCTCTAAATAAAAGGCGAGCGAGCTTCTTCATTAATAAACTCCCCACATTCCTCGTAACTCAAATCCCCGAGCTTCTTCCAAATAACATCCCCCAGAGTGAGCATCTTCATTAAATATGCACACAGCGAGCGTCTTGTAAATAAAATCCCCACACTCCTCGTAACTTCTTTCCTGCTCTGGTGACTCCTGCTCACAAAAGCATTTGAACCAGAGCCAGAAATATGTTCTACGTACGTGCGTGGAGCATTCCGACAGGCTGGTGGTGCTGGCGTCATCGCGCACGTGATGACGTCAGCACACGAAGTGCGAAATTAAAAAAATAAAAGTGTTGAATAAATCGGAAATGAAGTGGTGCCACTCGGGAATCGTGGCACCCCATTATTTGGACACCAAAACTCGGTACAAACCGAGGAATTCGGGACAGTTGAAAGGTATGTCTCTGATCCAGTATGCTACTCTCATTACCCTCTCTGACAACCCTACTGATCCTCTCTCCTTTACTCAGACCTCTTTCAACACTACAGAACACTGGCTAACCAATAACCAGCTAATTCTTAATCCTAAGAAAACTAAACTTCTTATTTTCCTTCCAAAATCATTTTCCAACCTTAAAACTACCTTTACTCTCTCTTCTCTAGACAACTCGGTCATACATGCTGACTCCCATACCAATCTTCTAGGTATCACAATTGATGATCAACGGAAATTTGACCTTCATATCCAACAATCCATCAAAAAGACCAATCAAAAACTCGATCTTTTGTGTTGAAATAAAAAAATTCCTATCCATTACCTCATGGACTCTAATAGCTCAAGCATACCTTCTCCCTTGTCTGCTCTATGCTTCCCCCTATATTTACCCACCTTCAAACAAATCTTTTAACTAAACTTGTACAAACTTACAACCAGATGGCTAGATTTGCCTGTAACCTCCCTTATAAATCTCATCACTGCCTTACCCTAAAACAACTTCAGTGGCTTGAATTTCCTCAACCTTTACAACTTCCTCAACTTCAGATGACTCATTCTTTGCTTTTCAAACCTGCAGCTTGTCCCTCCCTGTCTACCTTCATATTCATTTACAGACCTTCACGATCTCTTCGTAGCACTGATCAACAGCTACTTGACACCTGTAGACCTAACAAAATAATAGGCAGACTACTTTACAAATTCTCTATTATCTCAAATTTGGAATAACCTTCCTACCAATTTATGTTGTATCCAAATTTTGTTCATTTCAAAAGAGAATTGAAGAAATACCTTGGTAACTCTTCCCCCTGCATCTGTCACCACCCTACCTAACTTCTTATTTATTTAAATTTCTGCTTTATATTCTATGTTTTTCTGCTCATGGTTCTAATAATAACTCTTATTAATTCTAACACTGTAGTTCTCAGCTGTGCTGCTGACCTACTTCTATACTTAAGTCACATCTTTTTCTCTACCTTCTCTTCTACACCTCTCACCCTCCTTCTCACTCTTTACTCTCTTGACTTCTACTAAACTTTATTTCCCTCCCCTCTACCTCTATTTAATACTTCCTCTCCTCTTCTAACCCTATTTTTGTCTTTTCTTCTTTAAAAAGACCTATTGTTAACCTGTGGGTTTCCACCTCCTGTTATCTTAGCTGTTGTCTTTTTAGAATTTTTCACGTATACTTGATCTGTTGTACTCTTTCTGCATACATAACATGAATGTATATATGTTTTAATTGTATTGAAAGTATTGTATTGTTATCCTTGTGTGGATCTTTTCTCCTCGGGTCTTCATTGAAAATGGGCTACTTGCCCAGTGGACTAACCCAGTTAACAAAAGACAAATAAATAATAAATAAATAAATAATTTCCAGGTTGATTGTTCAGTTTAATTTTATTTATGTAAATTAGAGTTAAAGCAAGTATGTAAATGTTCTTATGTTTTCAGAGTTAAAACAAGTATAGAAATGTTCTTATGCTTTCTGACAATTGTATAACAGTACTAGTTTTCAATTAACGTTTTTATTTATGGTCAGACAATACTGACAAAAAGTTATCAATAGCTTAGTCTCCAGAATATAACACTACCAGATATCAGTTTATTTTTTTATCCATGTTCAGGTAACACTGGCAGAAAAAGTATTCCTTTAGTATTACTTTAGTTAGTTCCCAGATTATAACATTTATACACAGCTATTTTAGATGCCCAGTAAAGTACATTTTGGTCAAGATTCAGAATATGACATTTATACTCAGTTATGCGTTCAGTATAGTACATTTCAGGCAAATTTCAGAATATAGCATTAATACTTAATTATACATTTCTGCTTCACATTATTTAGTCAGTTTTAAGGGTAAAGTGACAGAATTTTTTGTGAAAGGCTTATTCAGTCATTAGTTAAGGGTAAAGTGACAGAATTATTTATAACAAGCTTATTAAGATAAGTTATCTAAAGAATAGGCAGTAATAGTTATTCAGTATACTCAGGACACAACACAGCAGGCTTAATTTGTTAATTAATTTACAGATTACAGTGACTTTACATAATTATTGTACATTAGTCAGAAAGTTAAAAGGCCACTAACAGAAGATGCAAAGGTATAGACCTGAAATACAGAGAGCATAGGTTTTAGAAAACTGTTTCAGCTCATAAATATTTACAAGATATTTCAGACACAAATCTAGGAGGCAGACATCTATTACACCACATAAAAATTAAAAAGGTAAATAAAAAATTTACAGACACAAGTTAATACAGTATATGGTAATTACGCTTCAAGACCAGTTAGAAAGGTATCCCTCTAGTGCCGATTTCAATTAGTCTTCAGAAAATAGCTATTGTGCTTGATAGTCTATACGATAAAAAAGAAAATGGACTAAACACTACAATGTTTGAAGATTTAAATCAATGGATAATAGGAAAAGTTTTCATTTGCTATAAGAGAGAGGCATCATGGTACAATAAGGCACCAGTTCATAAGGTAAAAACATAGGCAACAGACAGTGCAATTTTACCATTACAGCATACAGAGATAGGGAAGATAAATAGGCAGGGTTAATGGTTTGTACTCTTGTCTAACTTAAAAGACTCACAGAAACAGGTTAAGGATGTGTATGGCATTTTTCCCATGCCGTTCTGGAACAGCAGAGATAAAAGAATTACCTGGCCTAATCAGTTTTAAACCCACAGAATTAAAAGACACTGATTTTCAGAATAATGTCCAGGTTTTAGATATATCACACATACATCAGAACTTAGACTTTATACATACATACATACATACATACAAATATTTCAAGGATGGGCATTAATGCCCTTCTAGCTTGCCAAATACCAAAACATTTGTTCCCATAATAAGTATCTAGGCTGTTCTTAAAAATATCTAAACTAGTACTTGCTTTAATGTACTTTGGTAGTCTGTACCATTCATCAGCTACTCTGTCAGAGAACCAATTAGTACACTTCTCTTCCTACAGAATCTCCTACATAGGTCGTCTGACGATTCTCTAGTATGTTTTGTTAACCCCAAACATTCCCAGAAGTAGTTGTCACTAAATGCCGTATATACTTGAATAAGATCGCCTCTTAGACATCTATAAGAGACACTGTACAAGTTCAGATATTTTAGTCTTTCATAATAACTTAAATTTTCACATCCATGGATACCCTTGTTATATTTCCGTTGTACTCTTTCCAGTTTACTCATGCTTGTTTTCTTATAGGGTTTTCATATTGTTATTCCAGACTTAAAGACTCTAAAGACTATGGATCTAGGTAATATGGTAATTACTTCAATCCAAACAGGACATAAATGCTCAGGTGACACCTTGTGGCCAAAATTGAAATTGCAAGTTTATTTACCAGATAAAGAAAGTTTACTTTCAGATTATGAGTCAGGTGGTATAAATCCATATATTCAAATCAGATTATAGTAGTTAGCAATACAGCTATAAGGTAACTACAAAAGAAAGTCCCTGTAAACTTTCACCAGGGACCTCAGGGGAGCTGTTATAGCGAGGGTATTCTTACTGAATTCACTACAGTACATTATGGTAGAATAATTAGGCCTGAAAATATAGAGTCAGACTTGTGTTCTCATGTATGCATTTAGTTTCAGGGAAAGACAATTCATTAGAAAGGAAAGATAAAGCATGAGATGCACAGAAATACAGAATATTCCTTTCTCAAAGGAAAGATGTACTTGCAATGGAATGCAAGATAAGGCACATGCAAGACAAGACTTGCAAAGCCAGGTCTAAAGAGGCATATAAAACATTACAGGGTTTTTGGTATTATGAAAATATACTTCAGACAAAGTCAGTGAAATCAGTAAGTTAGTTTGAACTGACATACAGAAAATATTAAATATCCAACATTTCAAAAAGTAAGTTAGCTTTTGGATTGATATGCAAAAGGGTCTTTTGCAGTAAAGACACTCAAGCTTGAGTACAAAAATCAGGTCAAATACTCATACTATTCAAGAGGAAAAGACTGTTTCAATTGATATTATTCAGGAGAATCAGATTATACCTGCAGAAACTTTGGATATATTTATCAGCACTGTTATTGTTAACTAGCACTCCAGAATTACTACAGACTGTAATTGAAGACAGTATTTGGATATATGGATATTGTTAACATCTAATAAAACCTTATTAACTGAACTACAGTGTTTGCAGAATTCATTCTGAAAAGTACAAAATATGTGGCCCATAAAGGAGAGACTGGCATCTGTTCAGCACAAGTTTGGATAATTAACACATAAAGACTTTAATTCCAGTCTCATTTCAGTTGTTTCAGTTGTTTCAGTTGTTTCCAGTTAAGTCCACCCCATCCAAGATGTGAGCTAGTCTTTCCAATTCTTTCACTGCCTCTAAAATGCTTCTAAAGTCCACCCCTTTCCAGTATAGTATTGTAGAAGCCAAGGCTCTAGTAGAATGTGCCTTGATACTGCCAGGAATAGATTTACTCTGGTGGGAATAACAAATGGCAGTAGCAGAGACCAAACATTTTGAAATAGTCTGTTTTGACACGGGTTGCCCTTTCTTTGCCCTATCATAAGAAATAAGCAGCTGATCTGCTTTTCAAAAGGACACAGTTCTGTCAAAATAATATCTGAGCTGCAGAGGCACCTCCAGAATATGTAATACATTTTCTCCTTGGTTCATAGGATCTGGATAGAAAACTAGGAGACTGATGACTAATTTTAAGTAAATTCTGACATAATTTTGGAGGTAATTGAGGGATTTGTCTTAATGTGACCTGATCTCTATGGAAGACTAGATAGGGTTCAACTACCAATGACACCTTGCAACTCAGACACTCTTCTTGCAGATGTTAGGGCAATAAGGAGTACAGACTTCCATGTAATGACCATTAAGTCCACCTGATGAGCTGGTTCAAATGGAGGCACTGTTAAATTTTCCAGCACAAAGCTAAGATCCCAGGAAGGAGACACCTGTTTTCTAGAAGGTCTAAAATACAAATCTCCATACAGAAATTGTTTTACCAAAAACAGAGATGAAAGGGGAGGATCCATGGGCAGACATGCTGAAATGTCCATAAGAAGAATCTTAATCAAGGAAGAAGAATGGCCAGATAAGTCTTGCACACAAATATTTTAGAATTAGAAGTTATGTACCTACCATAACGTTCCATGTTAGTTGTCTTCTCTCGCCTTCTTTCTTGCTGGATGGGTTCGGAGCCGATCCTCGGCTCCGACTCGGCACTAGCTTTAGCTCGAGAACTCCTTTTACCAGCTCGAGGCAACCCTATATCCCATGATGCAAGGCGGAACTACCTCAGATCTCGTTTGGTAGCTAACTAACCCTGCTAAAGACTTATCCTAATATAATTAGGAACCATGGTTCCTAAAAGAAGTCCTCATAACAATGCTCCAGAGGAAGCAATCTAATAGGAACTCTCCAAGATCTGTCCAGGCCAGGGGGAAGGAGGGAGGGACGCAAGAAAGAAGGCGAGAGAAGACAACTAACATGGAACGTTATGGTAGGTACATAACTTCTAAATGTTAAGTTGTCAATCTCGCCTTCATTCTTGCTGGATGGGACCGTCCCTAGCACCTGTATCCCGGGTGGCTCAATGGAACAGACTCTTGAGAACAGTGGAACCAAAACTGGCCCTATCTCTGGAGGCCAAATCCAACTTGTAATGAGACACAAAGGTATGAGGCGTGGCCCAAGTAGCTGCTGCACAAATAGTGTCAATGGGAAGTCTATCCTGAAAGGCTACAGAAGTGGATAGACTCCTGGTCGAATGTGCTTTTGGCTTAGAAGATAGTTGTTTGCCCCTTAGAGAGTACACATAGGAAATGGTAGAAGTCAACCATCTAGATAAGGTCACTTTAGATACTGGAAGACCCAACCTATTTCCTGCATAGGAGACAAACAATTGGTCTGATTTTCTAACTTGTTTAGTCCTATGTAAGTAGTACCTGAGCTGACGGTGAACATCCAAAAAATGTAGCTTCTGTTCAGCTCTGTCAGAATAGTTAGGAAAGAAAACTGGTAGATCAATAGATTGGTTAATATTGGCTTGAGATACAACCTTGGGAAGAAAGGAAGGGTTAGTTCTGAGCGAAACCCTATCCTTATGAAACACCAGATAAGGTGAACGAATACAGAGGGCCTGAATGTCAGAAACTCTTCTTGCAGAGGTAACAGCCAGCAAAAATATAGTTTTCCATGTCAACAACTTTAAAGAACACGTAGCAGACGGTTCGAAAGGGGGTAGAATTAGGGATGCCAGCATTAAGTTCAGATCCCATTGCGGAGGAGGATGTTTCACAGGCGGTTTTAGGAGAAAAACTCCTCTCAAAAAGGCTTTGCATAACTTATGAGACATGATGTTATTGTCCTGCAAGCCAACATGAAATTTGGAAATAGCAGCCATTTGTACTTTGACTGTAGATGATGATGATCCCGAATGAAAAACCTCCGCCAGGAAATCCAAAACAGAATGTATAGGAGCGGTGAAGGGATCAATATTTCTGGCGTTTGCCCAAACAGAAAAACGTCGCCACTTGCTAGCATAAACAGTTCTAGTGGACGACTTTAAAGAAGACACTAAAATGTCTCTGACTGAGTCAGAAATCATTGGTAGCCTGGCTAGGGAAGGAAGTGGAGCAACCAAGCAGTGAGGTTGAGAGAATGAATGGCTCGGTGCTGCTGACCCGACTGGTGGATCAAAAGATCCGAACTGGGTCCAGATGCCAGGGCTGCACCAGAAGGTGATGATGTAGAGACGGAAACCAAATTTGTCGAGGCCAATATGGAGCAATGAGGATCAATTTGGCTCTCAAAATGGTGGCTTTCTGAATGACTTGTGGAATCAATGGAAAGGGAGGAAAAGCATAAAGAAGTCCCCGAGGCCAATCCTGGGTTAGAGAGTCTCTCAAGGGTTGGCCTGGAAGAGGAAATAGTGTGAAGTAATCTGGGCACTTGCTGTTTTGAGGGGTAGCGAAAAGATCGCAACAAGGGGTGCCCCACTTCAGAAAAATCTGATCCACTACAGACTGATTGAGAGACCACTCGTGAGGCATCAGAATAGATCTGCTTAGCCTGTCCGCCAATAGGTTGGACCTGCCGGGGATGTGCGTTGCTATCAGAAACTGCTGAGAAGAGATCGCCCATTGCCAAAGTCTGAGAGCTTCTCGACATAAGGGATAGGACCTGGTTCCGCCCTGTTTGTTGATGTACCAGACCACGGACATGTTGTCCGTCTGTACTGCAATAGTCCCTGTGGGAAGAAAGTCGTCGAGGGCTTGCAACGTTAAAAGCACTGCTCTCATCTCCAGGACATTTATGTGCAGGTGGTATTCTATGGGTTGCCACGTCCCGTGGACCATCCTGCCCTGATAATGCCCCCCCACCCGATCAGAGAGGCATCCGTGGTGACTGTGGCAACTGGAGGAGGGGAACAAATGGTCGGCCCTGCTGAAGAAGAGGGGAAGATACCCACCATCGTAGATGAGCCCTGCAAGACTGTGTCACTAAGATCTCGTGTCTCATGGGCAGATCGTGGTACGACCACTGCGTGAACAACATCCACTGCAGGAGACGCATGTGGAAGCGAGCTAGTGGAAGAAGAACAATGGCTGCAGCCATTAGGCCTAGAACCTTCAAGACAAACCTGGCTTTGACCTTGTTGCTTTGTAACAGAAGCTGAACAAATTTCTGGATGTCCAGAATCCTTTGATTTGTTAGTCTGGCTAACATTTTGACGGTATCTAACTCTGTGCCTATAAAGGTGATAGATTGGCAAGGCAGCAGAGAGGATTTTTCGAAATTCACCGAAATTCCTAGACTCTTGCAAAGCTGTAAGGTGTAGTCTCTGGACCGAAGAAGCTGATCCCTGGAGGTGGCGGAGAGGAGCCAGTCGTCCAAATAAGGAAACACTTGGAATCCTCGACGTCTCAGGTGAGCTGTGACCACCGCCATGCATTTGGTGAACACTCTGGCGGCTGAAGTGAGGCCAAAGGGCAGTGCTCTGAATTGGTAATGACTGGCTCCCAGCCGAGCGGAGAAACCTTCTGGAGCGTCTGTGAATCTTTATGTGATAGTACGCATCCTGAAGGTCTATCGAGCACATCCAGTTGTCCTTGCCCAGAAAGGGCAGAATGGATTGCAGCGTGACCATCCGAATCTTGCCTTTTGACAGACTTGTTTAGTCTGCTTAGGTCTAGTATTGGTCTCCAATCTCCCGTCCTTTTGGGGACCAAAAGAATCTTGAGTAGAAGCCGGATCCTACTTGGTCTGCTGGCACTGTTTGGATGGCTCTTTTCCCAGGAGTTTTGAAACTTCCTGTTTTGCCAAATCCCTTTGACCGGGTGAGATGTCTGGAAGGGATTGTAGAGGTACGGGAAACCTTCGAAGGGGATTTTGTAACCCTCGGATATAATCGACTGTACCCACTTCTCTTGTGATAGGGATTGCCAGGCTACTGGGTACAGCGAAATTCTTCCCCGACTGCCTCCAAGGGTGGACAGTCGGGCAACACCTCAGGGATGCTGAAAGGGCTTCTCAGGAAGAGGCTCCCTGTTGCCCTGGTTCTGAGGACCCCCTGCCTCTAGGGCGGCGTCTATTATTGTTACCCCTCTGCCTCTAGGGGTAAACTGACCACGTGTCCGTGCAGCTCCTTGGGCTTTACGGAACCACATCTTCCCCTTCTGACCCTTGGGATATGGTCTAGAAGGAGTGGAAAACTGGACTCCAACGGCAGAAAGAGTTTTACCGTCTTGTTCACATCTGGTCAAAGTATCCTTCACCTGAGGTCCGAACAAAGCCGAACCGTCAAAGGGTGTTGGTGAAGGACGCCTTAAAGGGGTCCGCAAAATTACACAGCCGCATCCAGGCTTGGCGTCTAAGAGCAACACCTGTGCCTGCGGCCCTGCTCGCTCCATCGGCTGCATAAGATATGAGCCGCATGGAGGAGTTAGATATCAATTCAGGATAGCTAGCTGAGAGGCAATCTTTTCCTGAGCCCCAGCAGCTGAAGGATCCTGGACTACTTCCCCAGTTCCTTGAGAATATCTCGTTGAAGCCTGGTGAAGTGACAAAGGTAATTCAGCGAACGCATTGCAAAGGTCGCTGAAGAAAACATCCGCTTTCCATACCTGTCCATGGTCCTAGAATCCTTATTAGGAGGATGGACAGGTACTGAAGGATCCGCCAGTTCCTTCTTAGTGGCCGCCACCACCATAGCATCCACAGAGACACCTTTGGACAGGAACTGTTTGTCGAAGGGGCCGTGATGAATTTGGATGGTCTCCTGGGGACAGGTTCCACAGAATCTGGAGCCCACGCCTTCCGAGCCACTACCTGCATGAGTGGGTCGAAGGCGGAGACACCCAGGAGGTGGAGGGTCGGGATCCAAAGCCTCCAGGTATACCGACTCATCCTCGGAGGGGTCAATGGAGGGCCAATTCCCCTCTGTTTGAGGAGCTCAAGGATGTCTGAAAATGAGACATCCTCAGAGGGGACCGTGGGGAACCCTCCGACTCATCTAAGTCGGTATCAGATGTAGTAGACTCAGGGGAGTCTGTGTGTTTCCTCTTACGTCCTCTTCCGAGGGGTTCACCTGCAGGGTCAGGAGAAACCTCGAAGAGGAGGAAATTCCCAGTGGGGAAACCTGGGGCGATGGATCCCTGGGCCTGAGAGCAAGAGGCTGGCAAGAGGCTTCTGCAGGCACTGATGAGGGAGGAGCTAGAGGATAGACCGCTGACCAGGCTCAGAGGCCAGGACACTCCTCATCACCTCAAAGGCTCCTCTCCCGGGAGACCTGAATACACCCGCCCAAGAAACAGGAATGGTCGGCTCCAAGGAGAGAGAAGGCTCGAGGCAGATGTCGGCGCCGAGCTTACCAAAGCCGAAGCTCAGAGAGGGAGAGCGGGTCGGACAAGGGTCCGATGCCACTAGCCCCTCGAGCCGACAGTGGAAACCCGACGACCAGATCCCTCCAAGGAAAGTCTCAAGGAGGCGATCGGAGCCGAGGATGACGGAGCCGAAGGATGTATCGGCTGCCGCATCGAAACAGTCGCTGTCCCAAGAAGCTCCGGCTCCGAACTCTGGTGTGGAGTCGGAGGAGGAATCTCAAGAATTGGGGCTGTAGCCAAGTCTGTTGAGACGGGCTATGGAGCATTTGGGCCAGTGCCTGAGACTTCAACAGCCTGCTTACCACCCTCTCCAAATCGTGGTCAGACAGCCTGGAAGATCTCGAAGATCGGCTCCGATGGCTCCGCTCCGACAAAAGAGGAGACCCCGGAGCCGAGTGGATACTTAGTATCGAAGGGGACTGGGATCTCTTGCGGGCCGGAGCCATCGGAGCCGAAGTCCCTTGAACCCCAGATGGAGCCGAGGATCTCGCCCGATGCTGGATAAAGTGTCGGCTCCAGCCGGAGCCGACAAGGCAACAGTAGTCAGGGTATCGGAGCCAGCCGGCACCGAACCCACTACTCTGGCAGAAGAAGCATCGGCTCCAGCCGGAGCCGATATCGGCTCCGACGTGGCCGGAGCCACCGGAGGAGGCTTGGACACTGTAGCCTGAGCCTTCGGTGGCTTAAGAGGTTTTCCTGCCCCTTGCTTAGGAGGAGAACCTTCAGGTTTCAACAAACCTCGGAGGATCAGTTTGTTCCTCCTTTCCTGCAGGACTCGCTGGCTAAAGGCATGACACAACGCACAGGAGTCCTGCAGGTGCAAAGGCCCCAGGCAATACACACAAGAAGTGTGACCGTCTGTCAGGGACATTTTCTGACAGCACTGGTCACACTTCTTGAAGCCTGAGACCTTGCCTTCCCTAGACATCCTAAAAGGATATACACAAACAGTCCCCACAAACACACAACTTAATCCCTACACAGACACACAGGAAGGGAATAACTTGGGGAACTAGGCCTGACTAAAACTTTCACTGAAAAACTATATTAAAAGTTTAAAAAGGAAGGGAATAGGGTGGGCTGTACTAAATACAGGCTAACCTAACACTGAAGGGAAATTAAACCCCTAACTAACTTTTTTCTTATTTAACAAGAAAAACTTACCTCAGCTGGCAAAGGAGACCTCTTTCGCTAAGCGGCAAACGAGATCTGGGGTAGTTCCGCCTTGCATCATGGGATATAGGGTTGCCTCGAGCTGGTAAAAGGAGTTCTCGAGCTAAAGCTAGTGCCGAGTCGGAGCCGAGGATCGGCTCCGAACCCATCCAGCAAGAATGAAGGCGAGATTGACAACTTAACATCCAGTGTTACATAATCCCTGATGGAGCACTGGTTCCTGCCTAGGCACCAACTACAAATTCCTTTCCACTTGTCATTATAAGATTTCCTAATAGCAGGTTTCCTTGCCTCATTTAGTAGCTGCTGCATGGCCTCATGAAAGAGGCACATAAAAGGTATCAAAATTTAATCATCCAGGACTTCCACGATGGTGCACACTGTTCAACAGCATATTTATTTTTATTTATTTATCTTTGTTTACCAGGAAAGCCTGACTAGGATAATTTTGTTCATGACAACTGACAGGTATATAGTAAGAAATATTACAAAAAATAATTGGAGGACTATACTAGGTAATACTGACCTTAGTAAAATTGTTGGTGAATTTCTGAAGTTTGCTTTCAAGAAATCATTCACCTTAAAGAAGTTATTAGAAAATGATTTAGATAGCTATCTTAGATTTACCAACAAATCCGAAGGCATATTCGGATGTGCCAGTGTAAACAATGTAGATTCATTAGTAATTTGAGGATGGTTCACTTTGAACATCTTGATCTCACCATTACAGCCAAGGAGAGATACAATTGTCACAGTTCTAATATTGTGTAGTGGCTTTTATGTAGGAAAGAGTATTAGGGAGTTGAGTATTAGAATAAGAGAACATGTTAAAGACATTAAGAACAAAGATAACATCAATGCATTATCAAAGCACAGTCTGCGATGTAGTAATTTTAGAAAATGTCATTGGTTTTGTGTTAGAACAAGTAAATGTAGGTAGGTTCATCAATGGAAGTAATGATGTGTTGAAAGCCAGGGAACTTGACCTAGAGTAGTCCAAATACAGGCTTTGCTGTATTCTGGACTTTTGGAAAGTTCCTGTGTTGCCCATTTCCTTTCTTGGATAAAGGGAGGCTTCTTTGTTCACCAGTGGCAGTGGAGAGCTTAGAGCAGCCTATCTATCCCTGGAGGAGTGTTCCCAGCACAAGAATCTGGTAGTCTATTGGCCGTTTTGGGCCAATTTCTAACTCTCTCAAGTCCCCCTGTATAAAACCCACTATGGCGTGGCTTTGCGCGATTTTGTGCATAGCGCAGCATCGGGCAGCTCCGCTTAATTGGGTTTAAACCATTCTCGGCTCCACAAAGTCTGCTCTTCACTTTTCCCCTTAGAACTGATCTAGTTCTCATAATAAACACCCTATTCCCACTCTAAAGCCTGGCACTTGCTCACTAAAGCAATTATATAAGTCAGCACTAAAAAATTAAAAGCACTACACCCTCACAAACTCCCATTGAGTACCTTGTTCCCCATTGGCCCTTTTTTTCAATTATAAAGGAATTCCGAATACTATTCTAGCATGTCCAAAGGTCAGTTGTCAATCTCCTCTCCGGTCCAGCTGGTGAATCTGGGAATCTTGAGGCAATGTTACAACTGCCTCATGTACACAGACAACCCTCTCCTCCTCCCAACAAATTCCAACACATGTGAGAGATGCAACCATATAGCCAAACTGGAGGCTAAGCTCTCTAAACTCAGTACTGGCATAACCAGTCAGGAGGAGAAGGAAACCACACTCACATAGCCCTACCACGACAGCAAACCAAACACATAAACACACAAAAACATACTCGGAGGCTCTAAATAAAAATCTGCCTAAGCAGCAGAGACCTCCAAAGCAGACACCCAAGCAACCGCTACCCCAAAACAAAACACGTGAAACACATAGTTCACAAAGCCAGTGTGCTGAACAGTCACAGCCCTTAAGGCTAAACAACACACCTGATACACTTGTAATAGGTGACTCTATCGTCAGGCACACTGACGTCCCGCTCACCAGGCTGAACAAGGAGAAGGTCACGGTGAGCTGCCTGTCGGGCGCTAGGATCTGCCACATAACACAAGCACTCAGGTCACTCCAAGGCAAGTACAAATATGACTCAGTCATTGTCCATGCTGGTGTGAATGACCTGAGACGTACCTCCCTGGACTACATGAAAAGAGACATAGAGGAGCTCTAAGAGCATGTAGCCCAGGCCGGTATGACCCTGACCTTGAGTAGCATCTTACCCTCACCAAGAATGATGCCACAATATGAAGACAAGATGATCAATTTCAACAACTGGCTTAAGTATTGGCGTCATTCAAAGGGGATCCAATGCCTGTCAGCCTGGGATGACATGCTCGACAAGCCACGATGCTTCGCTAGGGACGGCTTGCACCTGTCACCATGGGCTTTCGGATATTGGCAAAGGCTCTTGCCACCCCCATAGTGCCTTTTTTAGGCAAGGCTCAAAAGACAAACCCACCTCCATAGATATCACAAGGGATAAGAAACTAAGAGTAATGCTAGTCAACGCCAGAAGTCTAAACCTCAAGATGCACGCACTCAAAACTCTCCTTAGCATGGAGAACATCGATATCTGTGCAGTAACAGAAACCTGGTTCAAGGCTCCCGAGAGCACCCCAGCACTACCAGGTTATATCTCATACCATGCTTTTCAGCCCCAAAACTTGGACCGAACCGCAAAAGGAGGGGGAGTATCAATATTCATCAAAGATACCCACACCTCCAGGTTGGTGGCACAGCACAAAACCTCAGAGGCTATCCATGTGCAACTAACAGTGGGTAAAACTGCCTTCCAGTTTATAGCCTGCTACAGACCACCCTCCCAAACCCAGGAACCCCACTCGGCCTTCCTGAGAACACTGGAAAATATGAAGGTTTCTCCAAACACCATTATATTGGGCGACTTCAACTACCCAAACATAGACTGGGAGCATTACTCTAACTCCAACACCCTAGCCCAAAGGTTCCTAGAATTTATAAATTCAAATGCTATGGAACAACTTGTTACCACTCCCACAAGAGGGGAAAACATATTGGACTTGATCATCACCAACATGGGGGCTCTATGCTCCAGACCAGAAGTGTATCCCTCACTGGTAAGATCAGACCATAAACTAATCTCACTGGATATTCACATCCCGACCCCACCCCCTGCCCAGAAAACCACAGTGGAAAACTTCTCTAAAGCAAATTTCACACTCCTCAAAACCGAGGTGGAATCCTTCAAAGCCCCCGGGCCTGTGGAAAATACGGCCCAGACCGCAGAATCCTTTATAAACGCATTCTATGAACACCTTCAGGAATGCATGGATCATGCAATCCCAAATAAAACCAAGACCCAATCCTCCAAAGGCAGGCGTCCTGTCTGGTGGACCCCAGCCATAAACAAACTATACAATAGAAGGAGGAAGCTACTACATGATAGAGCAAAATCCCAAAAAGGGAAGGCATCTCTGATCAGTATTAGCAAAAAACTATGGGCACTCATACAATCGTCTAAGGCCAGCTTCGAGAGAAAAATTGCACAGGACACTAAGGATAATCAAAAGGCTTTCTTTAGTTATGTTAGGAACCTGGGTGGGAATTCCCAGATATGCTCAGAATTAGTCCAAAATGACAAAAATACACGAACCCACTGACATTGCCAACATCCTAGCTGACATGTTCAGCGCAAACTCCCCACCCAAAGGGCAAATATCTATCCCAGCAGAGTGCTGCCCCCTGACATCTCAGATGCTCAGGTAAGAGCCGCCCTCTCCAAAGCAAAAAACACAGCATGAATGGGACCAGACAGTGTCCCGGGCTGCGTCCTACATGAACTCCAAGAAGAGCTAAACCCAAACATAAAACTACTGTTCAATCTCAGCCTTACTACAGGATATGTACCCAACGAGTGGCGTACAGCAACAGTGGTCCCTCTCCACAAAGGTGGTGCCTCAACGGATCCTGGAAACTATCGCCCCATAAGCCTGACTAGCTTGGTCTGCAAAGCTATGGAAAGGATCATCATGGACCTCATAAATAAAGATATTGGGGACCTACAGACACTGGATCCTACCCAGTTCGGCTTTGTTAAGGGCAGATCCTGCCTCTTAAACCTGGTCGATTTCTTTGAAACAGTCACCAAGGCCATTGACGAGGGGAAGGTGGTCCACACAGCCTACCTGGACCTCGCAAAAGCCTTTGATACAATACCCCACTCGGGCATTATAGATAAGCTCACCAGCTTAAATATAAACCCCTATGTCACTAGATGGGTTGCAAACTGGCTCAAGGACAGAACCCACATGGTTAGAATTGCTGGAGCCATGTCAGACTCCAAACCAGTTACAAGTGGCATCCCACAAGGCTCAGTCCTGGGACCTCTCTTATTCGGTATATATTTCTCGGAGGTACAGGCCAACACGGAAGGACTGCAGCTGACCAAGTTCGCAGATGACTGCAAACTAGGCACCATAATCGACTCTCCAGCCAACACAAGCATCCTACAAAAGGGCCTCATAGAAACAGACAACTGGTGCCAGAGCCATGGCCTCAAGCTAAATGCCAAAAAGTGTATAGTCATCCCCTTTGGCAAAAACAAAGTGCCCACAAATTACCACATAGGTGGTAATCCATTAATCTGGAAGAAGTAATTAGGGACCTGGGGACCCAAGTTGATAGCAATCTCTCATTTGACAACCACGTGGCCAAAGTGGTTAGAAA
>NC_056729.1:339171446-339288409 GCF_019279795.1 Protopterus annectens
TCCAGCAAAGAGATGAATGAACTGTGAGAGAGAAAACCTGTTATAGTCAAGCAAGACTGATGAAGAAGGTAGGAAAATGACACTGAATCGAGAGAGGTGGTGACAGCTGAAGCAACACCCCGACCAAATGTAGAAAATGAGGGAAGAATGGGGGTGAGGATGATGATGACTTTCTGGTATGTTCATTTTCAGATATTTTCCCAACATCCTAAGTAACTGAATGCTTGTAAATTACTTCAGATGCCCTTTTGTTGCAAAGTCTAGAATGCAGTTAAAAAATATGATTGCAACCTTTGAGACATAAGGGTCTGTATTAAATCAACAAACGCTGATTTATCAACCCCATGTAAGTGAAAGTTTACACTCCCGAACACTCGGAACAGCAGTGTTTTTCCTAGGGAAAAAAAATCGCTGTTCCACAAAAAAATAAAATAAAAATAAAAACTTCAAAACATTGCATAAAGTGGGAGGCTTTGCCCCCCACACCCCCAATGTGACGGGCTGTGCCCTCAACATCCCCCCTACTTAAATATGCCAACTCCAAGATCGCACTACAGTGACAAAAATGGCAAAGTACCGGAGGCGGCCAAGCGATTTCTTTCCCAGGAAAAGAAATCGCTTATATGCTGTTTCACTATTTTGCTGTTTTGTGCTTTCAAGTTCGATCAAGACACATTCGAAGGATTGCGTCTTCGATTATATAATAGGAACCTGAGACATAATTGTGGAAGTATCCCCTTTCATGCAGGAATATACCCTTTTACCAAAAGTATAAGTGCTTCCAAAAGTGCACAGAATAAGCTCTGATGGTTCATATAATACTTTTCCATTGGTTGTGCATCTGTTTTGACACTTTTTCCACTGTTAAAGCTATTTTTTTGCATGTTGAAAGACTGTATCCCTTCAGTGTTCTCAAGTCTGAACAGTATCTTTAGAGTTCATCAGGTGGTTCAAAGACTCTCTGAAAAGACGTAAGGGCCTTATTTTTTTCCCGTCCAGTAAGATCTGATGTCTCACTGAGCTCAAATTTGAGCCATTTGCATTTAATTTTTCACTTTGACTGCTAATGTGCTTAATTCATTAATCTTGGGATTGATTTATTTAGCTTCCATTTTTATACTGTTTGACTTGAGTAGTCATTTAACTAGACAATGCTCTAGGTCTCCACTGAAAATGGACCTTAACCCAGTTGGACATCCTGGTTAACAAATTATGTAAAGAGTAAAATAAACTCATTCACCATATCTTGTATCGTAAGAAGGTGTTGATCTGTTTCTTGGGAAAAAGTTTTTTTTTATAGGTTCTCAAAGCTGTTTCTGGCAAAACTACTGACTGTTTTGCCATTGCTGACTGTGAATCGCAGACATTTACCACTGTTAATAAAATATATATTTTTTCTAAGATATGACAAGCCTGAGTGTACTTTTAAGGGGTGTAGGAATGTAGTCCCACATTTAGTCATGAAGGCAAAAATATTTCCTTGTCCCCCTTCAATCAAAGTAACACCTTTAACAACGCCTTAGCTCCAAAAAAGATTTGCAGGTTTGATATGTGTCAGAATGGAATGTTTTAAAACCATATCACTTAAAACTCTTTCTTCTGGAACTCTGGCAAGTCTTGTATTCGACGTTTGTAGGAAATGAGCAATGTCACTAAATATGCCTCATAACTAACCTTTCCTTAATACAGTAGTTATCCTCACTCATCAAAACAGCATGCATGAAAAAAATTTTCTGGCAAATCTTAACACTCTCCAAACTGTCCTTAATCAAACAGATAATTTCAAATACCTAGATATTTCTTTCAATTGATTTTGTTCCCATTTTACCTTCTTCCCCTCAATGATCTCAATGACAGATCTTGTACAAATGTATAGACACTGCTCACCACTGATGAGCTTCATCTATCTGCCTTCTCTTGTGTTATGTAAATTTCCCCCATCTACTGGCATGGGGTTGCAGAACAGCTGGTATTTATTTCAGCAAGTTGATGCTTTGACTACTTAATTTCATCCAGTTGAAGCTTCAGTGAATTGACACTTGAAAAAACACTGGGGAAGCTTTGAACAATATGAGTTGAAAATTATATTTTAGAGGACTGCTTGCACACACCACTTTGTGCTCATGAACACTGTCTAATTTTAAGAACAACCAAACAAACTATATTTCATGGAGCAAATGCCTCATTGATAAAGTTCAATAAAACAACAAAACCAATGCTCCAAATCACAACAAGGCAACCAGGCACTTGTATAAATGGTTCATATAGCATATATCCTCTAGGAAATAAAGTTCAGTGAAATAATAAATCCAGTTATGACAGATTCTACAGCTCACAAGTAATTTATTGTAAATGTATACAAACGGTAAGCACTTTCGCTAAAAAGCTTCCTCAGACCTTTCAAACATAACATACTCTCTCATTCTTCATATATTGCATTTAAATATCTGGAAGTAAATCTAAGCCAATCACCACAGTTCTATCTTGATCATGTGTCTAATTAAAACATCTACTTAAAAATACACGCAAAAATACGAAAATATAAAAATAAATACATTTTAAAACTATCTAGACATAAAGTGCATGTCATGAAAAATGAAATAAGAATAAAGTATATCATTGTGACTGCAAAATCAGTAACAAAATGATTGACAAAAGCTGCAGACTTCATTTTATCATCTTCCTACTCTTCAGAAAGGGCTTAATAGAAGCCCTTTCATTAAGTCCTTTTCCTCTGTCTGCTCTAAGGACTATTATCCATCGTGCCTCTCTATTTTCAGTGTAGTTTCACCTTCTCTAATGCTGGGTATAATAACTTCTATAATCCTGAAATTGAATCTGTGCGTGTCCCCTTTTTGCATGACATGTTTGGACAGAGCATTATGCTCACTTTTCACACGAATATTGTATAAATGTTCTCTTATATGATCTTTAAAAACCTTGTTGGTTTTACCAACATAAAATGAATGACAGTATTCACACACTGCTAAATAAACAACATTGGATGTCAAACAAGTGGTTCCTGAAGTAAAAGTAAACTCTTGACCTGTATCTGGATGTATAAAAATGGCGAGATTGATTAAGATTTGTACCAATTCATGCATATATACAATCCTAAAACTGGTGTACTACTGGCATACCAAAAATTTACAAGGATAGGAATCACCCACCTTTTAGGCCAATAGTTTCTGCGCCTAACAGTAGTATTGAAGGTATTTCATTATTTTAGACAGTATTCTAAACCCTGTTGTTCAAAAATTACCATCCCATATTAAGTACTCATGGCATTTTCTAGATTATATATAGATTTAATAGTACTAGTCTTTTAAAAGAAGAAGTAAAAGGTATTTATCTGGTCAATGTTGATATTGTCAACAGTTTGATTGGACGGCGCAGTGGTGCATCGGTAGCATTGTTGCCTCACAGCAAGAGGTTCTTTAGTTCAATTCTCAGCTGGGGGTGCCTTCTGTGCAGAGTCTGCATATCCTCCCTGCATTTGTGTGGGTTTTCTCTGGGTGCTCTGGCTTCCTCCCACGTTTTTCTCCCTGGGCCTCCGCTGAAAGTTGGTTTCACCAAGTCGGACATTCCCGGTGAATAAATGTTAAATAAAATAAATAAATAAATAATTGTATCACTGTTTACTTGTATACCTAAAGAAAAAGGTACTGGAAATGTAAGACTTTATTTGAGCAAATACGCAAGGCTGGACAATCAAACTGTTAATTTTTTATTGCAGTTTGTTAGGAATTTTACTTGATAATAACTTCTTTCTATTTAACAAAAATATTACAGGCAAAAGAAAGGGGTAGCTATGGGTTTGTCAGTAGCTCCAGCCTATGCTAATCTTGTTTTGGGATAGTGGGAACAAGAAATTTTACCCACCATTTCACAGGTTAAAAATATGTTATTTTACCAAAGATTTCTAGATGACTTGTTCATTATTTTTGAGGGTAGTCAAGAAGATTGTACACATTTCTTGCAGAATATCAATGAAAGTAATGGTTATTTAAAATTCACTTTAGGTGATTATGGTTACAGTGTAAACTTTTTGGATTTCAGTCTGTTATGGAATACTACTTAGAAAGTGTTTGACAGTAAAACTTATTGTAAACCAACATTTTTTAAAGGGTACCTACATTTCAAAAGTAACCATCCTATCTTTATTAAGAAAAATATCCCAAGATGACAATTTATTTGGACTTCCAGGATGACTAGTGACCAGATGGTATTTGCGAAGGAAGTAATTTTTATAAAGGATTTGTTTTTAGCTAGAGGTTACCATTTGGAACATTTAAACAGAACAGCTGCAGAAATCATTGCAAAAAGAAAAGATGAATTTGCAGCTATTTTAATTGGAGGTTATACGGACAAAAGAGAAGTAGACAATAATAAGATCAAAGTATATCCTGAGAGTACTTCCTTTAATGAAGATTTTAATGACAGAGTATGATTCCATCTTGATATGTCAGTTGATAGTGTTGCTATTTGGAAAGTTATTTCAGATAACTGGAAAATTATTTCTGGCAATCAAGATATATCTAAGGTGGTGGGTTCACAACCCTTATTTGTCTATAAGAAGAATAGGGTCTATATTATGTAGTCAAAAGGTAAAAAGAGTGAATGATCTTTTATCGAACACTGAAAGGCAAAACCACTAAATATCGAAGACACGGAACAGCAATTTTTTTCCCAGGGAAAAAAATCACTGGGCTGTTTTCGGGACTTTGCCATTTGCTCCACTGTGGTGCAATCTCGGAGTTGGTATATTTAAGTAGAGGGGTGTGGGGAGCACAGCCTCCCACATTGGGGGGGTCTAGGAGACGAAGCCCCCCCACTTTATTTTATGTTTGGATTTTTTTTTTTTTTTTTTTAGCAGAGCAGTGATTTTTTTTTTCCTTGGGAAACAAATCGATGTTCTGTGTCTTCAATATTGCGTAACATAGATGCAAAGAATATACGTTTGAAACAAATTTTACAGAAAGGTGATACTAAAAAAGAAATTCTGTTGCAGTCAGACGTTTAGATACATATAAATGTAGCCATTGTAAGCATGTACGTTTATATATGAAGGGCCATTAATTAGTTTGCAACATTTATCATTTACTATTAAAGTGTCAGGTAGGTACAGTTGCCTTACAACTGGGATTGTTTACATAAGCAAGTGTTCTGGTTGTGAAGCGTTTTATGTTGGCATGACTACCAGAACACTTGGAAAACATATTGAAGAACATAAATACTATACTTTACTCTATTAAAACTAACGATAGTAACAGTGCACTTTATAAACCTTGTCTTAGTTGCAATAAATACAAAAGGTTTTTATTTAGAGTTTTAGAATATGTTCCAAAATATATCAGAGAGGGACATTTTAAGAACAAGATTAAACAGAGGGAGAGAAAATGACAAATAAGGCTGTCTGCAGATGTATTTCCTGGGCTTAATGAAATTATTAAATATTAAATGTTTTTTAAAGATAGAAGAAGAGTTAAAGCAAACAGGATTTTCTTATAATATATATTTTTATACCCGCGGTGGTGTTGCTGCGGTAGCGTTGTCGCCTCACAGTAAGACGCAGTCCGGTTCGATTCTCAGCTAGAGAGTCTTCTGCGTGGAGACATGCGTGAATGGGTGTACCTTCGTTGAAGGTTGTGCGTCAGGCCTGGCAAGCCGGTACGTAAAAATCAACTGCCAATCATTAGCAGACCGGAGTTCCGCTGTGGCATCCCCTAACCGGGAAAAGCCGAAAGACACAAACAAACAATATATTTTTATACCCTTTTTTCAATTTTTAAATGGGTTTTACACAGTTATTTATAGTATTTTAGTGTATTTATAGTGCTATGTGTATTTAAAGTTTCTTATTGTTTGATTTAGATTCAGTATTCAAGAAGATTTAGGAAAGGTATGTCATTTTAACAATTTAACTGATTACTTGATTAATTGATTGATTTTAATGGTCGAAATTTATATAAATTAAAGTTTTTGTGGTAACTGAATTATTCTGAGGAAGTCTACAGACAGAAGTGGAGAATAACGTTTTTCATGTTAAAAGAGTTCTAGTGCAGTCTTTACTGTTGGTCCAGCCTGTGCTGGTGGTTTACTTTATTTTCCATTGACTGTTTCAGTTTTTTTGACTATAAAATGTGGCTTACAGAAGGCTTTCTGTGCTTGTTAGTGGCCAGATAAGTGAAGATGTTCAGGTGTAGATCTCTGTCACAGTAGCCTGAGCTAAATGAGTGCTACCATACAGCAACGGGCCAGCTTTACAAAGCTAAAGGTGCCTACCATGTGCTCTGTCAGGAGCTTGAGCAGTGCTTCATAAAAAGACTTCAGATCTTTTTGCTGCCAAACAGACCTTTCTTTGAGAGGATCCCATGAAACTTTTGGAGAGCTAGTGATCTTCAAGAGCTGGGCAGGTAAGTCCCCAATGGGGAAAGCCTTCCATTAACTTTCATTTTATGAAGAAAACTTTTGTTTTTTCTGTAAGAGTAATTGTGATTAGGAAAGAAACCAAATGTGTTTGGACTGTTACTGCTTTTCTAAGGGAGCTGTTATGTAGCCAAGGTCAAAGAAAACTTTATTGTCATTTAGAACTACACACGTGTAGCCTAAATGAAATTTTGTGCATCAGCTCAATTCTTGAGCTTACAAAGGAAAGTGAAACAACACATACAAGTACAGGAATAAACATAAATAAATTCAATACTACTCCCAATACACACAAGAAAGAGCAGAGACATTCACCAACACTCATATATGAAAAGAATACCCTCCCCTGAGTTAAATTAACTACCCAATTTAAAGTAATACAAAACACACTACAGATTGAACAATGCCCAAGTTATTTGTCCAATATTGCACTTGTTGTGGGTTAAATAATACTATGGATATAACAAATAAATATTGCACTTACTTGGAATATATGCAAGTATACATTGCACAAATAAATAAAATTATGTGTCCAGACCCCTAGGACTAGTGCTCGAGTTTAGAAGTCTAATCACTGTAGAAACTGTTACTGAATCTTGTAGTCCTGCAGCGGGTGCTGCGATATCTCCTGTCCGATGCCAGATGCTTAAACAGCCCATGCGCAGGATGCGTGTTGTCCTGTATTATTTTGGTGGTCTTTCGGATGCTTCTTGCAGAATAAAGATGTATCGATGGAAGACTTGAACCTGTTACCTCCTCTGCAGCCCTCACTACTCTTTGTAGTGCCTTTCTTTCTGTAATTGTGCAGCTTCCAAACCACACTGTGAAGTTGCAGGTGAGGATGCTCTCTATTGCACTTCTATAGAAGGTGGACAGAACATGAGGAGGAAGCGTAGCTTTTTTTCAGCCGTCTTAAAAAGTGGAGGCATTGGTGTCCTTTCTTGACCAGTTGGCTGGTATTCCCGACCATGAGAGATCCTCTGATATGTGCACACCCAGGAATTCCGTAGTCTTAACCCTCTCCACACCCTCACCATTGGTCCTGAGTGCTAGGTGGTTTGTTCTCCTTTTCCTGAAGTCGATGATAATCTCTTTGGTCTTGCTTAGATTCAGGTCAAGGTTGCTCCCCTTGCACCAACGGATCAGAGATGATGCCTCCTCTCTGTACGCCCTTTCATCTTCCTTTGTGATGAACCCCACAACTATGGTGTCATTAGCAAACTTGATGATATGGTTGGACTTGTGCTTAGCATAGCACTCGTGGGTCAGGATGGTGAATAACAGTGGGCTGAGAACACATCCCTGTGGAACCCCGGAGTTAATCGTGATGCACTTTGATGTGTTCTTAGCCCAATGCATCCTCTGTAGACTCTCAACCAGGAAGTCCAGGATCCAGTTACAGAGATGTTTACTAATTCGTAAATGTGCCAGTTCTTCTATCAGCTGCATTGGTACCACCGTATTAAATGCAGAGCTGAAGTCTATGAACAGCATCCTCACATAGTTGTCTTTGCCCTCTAAATGCTCAAAGGAGATGTGTAGTACTATTGATATGGCATCAACCTTGGATCGATTAACTGTGTACGCAAATTGTAGAGGGTCAAAATCAGGAGGGAGGCATGATGAAAAGATGTTTTTGATCAGCCACTCAAAACATTTCATAACAGTGGATGTCAGAGCGACTGGTCTGTAATTGTCGGGGTTGGAGGGAGTGGTTTTCTTAGGTAGTGGGATGATGTTAGTTTCCTTGTAGCATGAGGGTACTTTCGCCATGGCAAGAGAGGTGTTAAATATTTCCTTGAGCACGGTGCATAGTTGATCAGCACAGCCTTTTAACACCTTGCCCAGTACATTGTCTGGGCCAGCAGCCTTCCTGGGGTTCACTCTCCTTAGCTCTCTCTTTACCTCCACTGTGCTGAGGCTGAGTACTGCATCCTTCTCATCAGTGGGTAGCTTTAGTGCCAGTCTGTTGTTGATTTCCTCAAATCTACCAAATAAGATGTTCAAACTGTCCAGGAATTCGATGCTGTCCTCACACTGTGCTGACTTGATTTTTATAGTCAGTGACCTCCTGTATGCCTTGCCATAGTCTCCTTGCATCTTTCATGTCTTTAAAGTGGCTCTTCACCTTTCTGCCGTAGTCCCTCTTAGCCTCCTTTATGCCCCTCCTCAGATTACCTCTTGCTACACTTAGGGCTGCTTTGTCCTTAGTCCTGTAAGCTGTGATTCTCTCCTTCAGAGCTCATATACCTTAGGGGTGAGCCATGGCTTCTGGTTAGCTCTAATAGTGATACTCTTGGTATCTGTTACCCCATCAATGCAGTTTGAAGTGTATGCCATCACTACCTCAGTGTATTCATCAGTATTGAGATGCTGATTCACTGTGACTGCCTCCTTAAACATATCCCAGTTGGTCACAGTGAATTAGATGGGGAATGTATTGATGTGTTTTACATTGAAAAAGGCCTATGGGCTGAAACCGGTCTGTTTTTGTACATTAAAACTAGATATTTGCTCCAGTTGAGTGCTGGCTGTTTTGTTTTCTGACATTGCTTTTTGAGCCTGTGCACCTGCCGTCCTTGCAGAGGTTTTGGTTTGGGGAGTAGCTCTGAAATACCCCTTCAAATTGGGTAATCCCAATCTGCCCTGTTCTACTGGAAGAATCAGCTTATCCCATTTTCCCATCTTCCCCTCCCAGATAAAGTCCTTCAGCTCTTTATTAATTGCTATCCACAACTTCTCTTCCTGGGGACTTTCTGTAGATTGGTTATACATCACAATTTTTATGTCATCTCCTCTTATCCTAACCATTAGTAATTGAGCCTCATCTACCTCTAACCTTGGCATATTTAATTCTTCCATAAACATTTCTATTTGTATCTTTTCTTGATTTCCATATTTCTTTGCTTTATAAAGACTTTCATAGAATTTTCAAAATATTTCTAATACATCTACAGGATCTCCTGATACCTTTCTTGTTATAGGCTCCCTAAGCTTGGTGACAGCCCTTTCTACTTTCTGCTGGCTGAGTTGTTGTGCTAAAGGTTCTACTGTTATTATCAAAAACAGTTGCTTAACAGCAATCTTTCTAAACTCATGGATATTAACGATGTAATCCCATATTTTCTGCTTAACATCCTGCAGCTGATCCTCTTCTTGTTCTGTGAGATTCCCCCTATACTGCAATGCTTTAACATTTGTTAGTCCTTAATAAATCTTGTTACTTAACCATAGCTCCCTTTCATTTATTTCCACCCTATTTTTAAACTCAACCTTAATTTCATCCCACTCTCTAGTTATATTTTCAGAAGACATTTCTATCTTCTCTAATATCTCCTGAATAATCTCCACTACCCATTCCTTAAATTCTTCTCTTTTCAAGAGATAGGTGGAAAAGTGCCAGTGTCTCATTTTTATTTAATTACCCTGTGTTTTTATTTTAGTTATTATTGGCACATTATCTGAAACAGTTATTAGGTACATATCAAGACCTTCAATTAAATGCACATATTCCTGTGAAATGTAAATTATGTCTAGCCTAGCACAATTTTTATATTTTGGGGAATAATATGTAAATTCACTCCAAACTCCTATTTCTGAATTCATACATTCTATGCCAAATATTTTTATAAATGTCTTCAAATATCTACCCACCTTTGTAATACTTTCCCTTCTGGGCCCCCAGGCACATCTTTACTATTGCAAATCACATTCCAGTCCTCACCTATAAGTAATATTCCTTGTTGAAAACTGACTATTTCTCCTAGAATTTTCTTAAGTTCCATTATAGCAGTTTTAGGTGGAATACAAATACATGCCAGTGTAATCCTCCTCCCTTGCCAGTAGCCCCTTAGCACTACAAATCTGCCATTGTTATCTTCTTGTATCCTTTTCTATCACTATTGGAGCTCCTGTTACAATTAATATAAGTACTTCTCTTTTCCTTTGTCCCAGGTATTCCACTAAATAACCATCCCAAAAACATTTTTTTATTAAATTCATAAGTTCAGTTCTTTCTGTGTGTGTCTCCTGTAACATAGATATTTGCACTGCACATTTTTAAATATAGTTCAATACTTTTTCTTTTTCGTATTTATCTATGAGACTGTTGACATTTAAAGACATTACAGAAAGGAACATTACATTCAAAAGTTATTATTCCCACATTTTATGTATAACACCTTTTTTGTTAAATGTCTAGTTCCTGTTTTTGTGTTACATGCATACACTGTTTGACAGGTTGAACTTTTATACAGTTGTTTCTTGCCATATCTATTTCAGCCTATGTCACATCTTACAAAATGTTTTGTTTTATTGAAAGCCCTCAACAAAATACAAACACCCCCCCATTATCCCCTAAAACCTACTAACTTAATACTAACACAAACAACTATGTATATCTTCAAATACTGAAGTTTTATCCTCATAATAGGAATAAAATTCCCAAACTGACAATCACACTCACAAACTTGAGTTAACCTAAAAGAAAGGTTAAACATGCCAAGATGCATGGTGCAGCCTGTGCTTTTACTAAGTGCCAACTGGTTTTATCTTTTCTTTAAAGTTCTCCCAGCTGGGAAAACCACTGAATGTTTTCAGAGAACATTATGTCCTAACCAGTTTCTCTTCTCAGTTTTTTTTCTTCAGCCAATCACTCTCCACCAGCCTGTAGACAGTTTCTCTTTATCATATTGTCTCCACAGAGACATGAGAACCAAGCAGCCAGTTCTTTTTATCAGATGGTTTCCATGGAAACATGAAGACCAGCTGCAGAATTGCTACTGAGCTGACATGTATTTGCTAGAAAAAAGCCTCATAATATTCAATATTCTTTTTCATTTACTTGCTTACTCTTAAAACTTGTTACTAAATCACTCTAAGGTCCTTAATCCAGTCATTTCCCCATGTAAGAATGAGAAAAAGGACATTATTTTTTCTTTTGTCATGCTCTTTTAATCAGGCTGTTTTTTCACTGCACTACCTACATTTCTTAAAACTAAGGAAGAAAAGAGAGAGAGAGAGATAGAGAGAGAGAAGGCAGAAAGAACAGGAAAAAAGAACAGCAGCACCTGTTTACAATCCCCATTATACTTAAAAATAACTCAGAAAACTTTACTTTATAGCATGCAAAGAAAATCATACACCACAAAAATAATGCTAGTAAGAAAAAAAATTACTTACAGTTACCTTTCTCCCCCTCTTCCCCCAGAGCAATTTTTGAACATTAATGGCATGAAGTAGGGCATATGCTTTAGCGTCCCCCACAAGTCCAACAGACTCTGAAAAAGTCCAATATTTACAGATTGTCTTGTTCTAGCATAATTCACACATTAATAATTGCACTGTAATCTCACATTAAGTTACTGGTTTTATTACTGTTCATCTCCATCTCCCAAATCCTATCTCTGCTTCATTTCCAACATACTATCAATTCTTCTAGTCAGCTCTCTTGCTCTTTTCCTTCACTCCAACATTTTTCATTGAAACATTGGCAAAAGTTTCACAGGTACAATCTCTCTATTGTCTTTATTACCAGAAGAACAAGAAGCAGAATCTCTTTCTGTTTCACAGCTCACTTTTTGTTGGACAAACCTTTGTATTTCTTCCTTAGTATGTACTTCATCAAAAAAAATATCATGTCCCTCCAGGGAAGAATACTTTGAAGACAGCTAGGTAAAGCAGTTTGAATTTCACACCTGCATCTCAACATTCCATGAACAGTGGAATAAAGTTGCTTCTCTTCTGCAATGAGTACAATGAGTAATCATTCTCCATAAACACTCTGCTGTCTCCCACTTTTAGTACTTTGTCTTTCTGCCACAGTTTTGTCAAAATCAACTCCTTCTGCAGGTAGGATTGCATCTTTGCTATTAAATGTCTAGCTTGCTTTCTCATAGCCAGGTCTGGGGCATACACATGATGTGCCCTTTCAACTAACAACTCCTGGTGTGGAATACCAGTGCAGTTGCTTATTTGCACTTTCATAAAATTAATGCAGTCTGTTCCTTCCAGCTTCTCTGGTACAGCTGAAAATCTCATGTTTTCCCTACGTGCTCTGTCTTGTAATACTATTATTTTTGAAACATCTCTTCCTGAGCAGTCTCATATTCAGCCAGCCTTTTCATCATTTTGACCCCTGATTTTTGCAGCTTTATCACATTGTCTAAATATTTATTTAAATCTTCTTCCATTTTTTCCAGCATTTTGTTGTTTGTGTTGATATACTTCATCAGTGTTTTGTTTATTTTAATCAGGTCTGTGTGCAGTTGTCATATCTTACTGTAGGTTACTGGAATTCATGTCTGGGGGTTGCACTGCTTTTTGCTGAACAGCTGCAGAAATTTCCCCAGTCAAACTGCCTTCCTCACCCTCACTTTTTGTAGCTGATTTCTTTCCAGGTCCTCTATATTTATTTTTTCCTGGCATCCAGACAGTACGCTTACTAGCCAGTTACTGAAATTTACCCATAAACACAAGTTTACTGGACTCCTCTGCTGAGTTTCTGTTTTCACACTAGGAGAGATAGAATTAAGCTGTTACTTAATGTACAGCCATCTTGGAAGTTCCCACCATCTTCCATTCTATCTCAGTTTTAAACTTCTTCTGAGTTCCCCATCTGATGTCATGACAGCTGTCTTGTCTGTGCTCAGTTTCATCCCATATGCATTTAGTTTTGCATTCTCTATCATTTGCTGATGTTCCTTTTCAGAGTCTAGTTGTAATGCCACATTGTCTACAGACAGCAGCTTTGGTGATTCCTCCCCAAGCTATTTGCTAATATTGTCTATCACCAGATGAACAGTAGATGAACCCTGATACACCTCCATTCCCATTTGGAACCCCCTCTGTGAGACCATACACTGTTTGCACTTGTGTCATTGGGTCCCTGTACTAAGAATACACTAATTCTATCAGTTACTGTTCTTTAATATCTGTCTGTGAATTCAGTACTTGTGGTATTTGCACAGACAAGCCAAACAAGCAAACAATAATGCATTAATCCCTTAGTCTACCAAGTATTAAGTCCTAAAATGTATTAAAATCCTTTAATATTCCATAAAAACAAAACTTAATTTATATTAGTTTAACTACAGAATGCATCCCCTTAGATGGTAAAAGTGAACTAAGCTACCACAAAAATCCCAATAAATGTTAATAATTTAAAA
Source organism: Protopterus annectens (assembly GCF_019279795.1). NCBI lineage: Eukaryota > Metazoa > Chordata > Ceratodontiformes > Protopteridae > Protopterus > Protopterus annectens. The sequence continues at coordinate 339,185,042 of NC_056729.1, forward strand.
TAGAATGGAACATGAAGAGCTTGCTAGCACTGTATTTTTCTGTTTAGTAGACATTAAAGTAAAATGAATTTAATTGGGACATGAATCATGGGGTGATCTGCTGGGAAACTACTTATGACTCACTGCCAGCATGATCAGTGCTTATTAACTGGGATGAGTTTCCTTAGTTAATTGGAACACTTCAGTCCCATGTTGCTGAAAGACTGACCCAACCTCTGATTAAAGCGTGTCACTCATGTCTGCATTTCTTATTGTAATGATGATAACAACGTCTTCTTGTACCTTCCTGACATGTGAATATTGTAGCCCCCCAGCCTAACCACTAATAATCTGCTACCAACAGCTGATATTCTCCGAAGTGAAAGAGAGTTTGAAAAGCACAATGCTATTACCCTAAAGAAAGTCCAAAGTCTTTTACTAACAAACAAATTTAACATGGAAGATGACAATTAAAATAGGAAAAATGCTGGCCATTGAAATATGTACACTTTTCATGTACAAATTTATGGATATAAAGCCATTCCACTCAACTGTCCAGATTTTTGCAGAATATCTAGATTTTTGCCTCATATTTTTGATACATTCTTCATAAAATTTGTTATTTTCTGGTAAATCACCAAGGATTGGAGTCACTAAATAATAATGCACATTTGTGTTCCAAACTTCATATCTTTCAGAAAATACATGTTAAAGCAAAGCCTGTTATTCTATCAACTTTCTAAGTTAATAAAATAAATATTTAAAATCTGTCCCTGTGTTCGTGTGTTTCGGCCTTTGTCACTCCATTATTTTTGGATTTGTCCAGATTTCTGTGCTAACAGATTGAGCGGAATTAAGCTTTTCTCTATCTCTCTACCTGTATGTGTATGCACAGTCAAAAATTGAACTCCACAGAGGCACGGATTTATCAGTATTTGAAATATTCTCTCCTAAGAATATCACGGATTCCAGGGAAAATAAGACAATTTTGACTTAATATAAATTATTATATTTATATAATAAATGCTGTTAAGTTAAATAAAGTAATTAACAGAACATGACAAGGACACTATGAAGATGTTTAGCTTACTACTCAGTGGAAAAACATACAATGAATCAAAGCAGTAATCCTGGCAATTCAAACCACAGTACAAAATGAACTGATTGCAGTGAAATGAGTATGGACAGTGAACATAATAGATTATGCAGTGAAGTTTTTGAACATGAATGACATGGATTTTAATACATACTCATGATTGCTGCTTTGAACAGAGGAATGAAAGAATGAACAGCCGGCAGGGAGATAGAAAAGGTCTACAGAAGCTATGCTGGTTTGTTAGGTATCATTATAACCCAATGTACAAAAGGTCATGCATTCATATGAGTGGTAAGTCCTTAAGCCTAATAAGTATTACTTTGTCAGTTTGGAATGCACTCAGCAAGACAAAGTGGAATAAACGAAAGTCATTATTATTTAAATGAAGAATGCTCTGTGCCCTGTAATGTAAAGTTTTCTTTTTCTTGGTTTCCAACCAGATCATTTGAGGAGGCTGAAAGAGACTGTAATTTGCAGACCATTTCAATGTCACTGCATTTGGCTAGGAGGTAGCACAATCAACATTAGACAGGAAAACCAATCATAAATGTTGTTACAGAAGGCAGATGGGGAAGGTGGAGAATATAACTATCATTAGGGAGGGTGTGATACTTTGGCTGTGTTACTCATTAACACTGAGGAAATGGAAGAAAGTGAATATGAGGATCTCTACAGGAGAGACTGTGACTATATAACAGTATGGCTCACTATAAAGAAGCACTTTGAAATGAGAGGTATGAGAATGAAAGTGTGGAAAAATACTGGGGGGTGGGGTGAATAAACATTTAAGAGGCTAAGGAGTGCAATGGAAGTAAACAGTAGGAGGAAAATGTCAGTGAAAGTCCTTTTTTAGGCGGTGTTCCAAAGACCAAATTACCACCGTAACAGCTATAAATAAATGCAGTCTGAGGGTTATGCTGTTCAATGCTAGAAGTCTAAATCTCAACATGCAGTCGCTCAAAGCACTCCTCAAAATGGAAAGCATCGACATTTGTGCTTTAACGGAGACCTGGTTTAAAGCAGCAGAAAGCACCCCTGCGCTACCAGGTTATAACTCATTCCCGAAACATGGACCGAAGCTCTAAAGGCGGTGGTGTCTCCATATTCATAAAATACACACCTATGAACCTATCGTCCAAAGTAAAACAGGGAGTGGTTGAAATAATGGCACATTGTATAAGGAAGATGAAAAGAATACAAATCAAAAACATTGAAGAAAAAAACAGGGCTGAGGTATAAAAGTTTAATAGTTAGTAAGCGCTTTCACATCCTAGTTCAGACGCTTCTTCAGACTATGTAAAATGCACAAGAACACTCAAATTAAATAACTTCCTATCATTAAAGTAACCATATGTAACAAGTTCACTAATACAAATGAGCCATTCAGCTAGTTTGTATAATTAAATAGAAACAAAGTAAAATAACTTTCATAAAAGCATCATATCATAAAACAGCAGTTGACATATTAGGCAATACAATCACAAAAGAAAAAAATTCATAAGTTCAAAAAATATATAAAATATATATTAGCGTAAATAGAGCATATATAAAGGTATAAAGCAATACATACGGACATGAATTCCTGGATCTAACTATAAGAGTCGGTGTGCCTACATACAATGTTACCACTTGATGGCAACACCACTATCTATACTCTTCCATTCATAAAAAATGTTGTGTCTCCTTTCATAAAACAGAGTAAAATGTGTATAGATCAAAAAGCATCAAAATTACTCATGCCCATACGTACATATGATAACTGCTACATAAAAAAGTTACATATCATAATGCATGTAAAAAAGAGAAGATAAAAATAATGAATGGCTTTGTTATTGGAAGAAAATGTAATAACTAATCTACATCCATCAGTTTTGTGAGGTTTATCAGGCACTGTATCTAATAAATTTGATTTACTATTAATGAAAAAAAGGCCTACCCCTTCCTTCTCTCTCTGTGTGTCTTAACATCCAACAATGGGGCACACTCCTCCAATTTATATCCTCTAGTCAGAAAATCATAGAAAGTAGAGTCTCAGACAGAGGGCACTTTTGGATGCAGATGTTGTAATTTCACCCTACCACTTTGAGAGTTTATAAGTTCTCCCATTATGCTGACAGTAGGAGCAGTAATGTGGTTTATTTAGCCCATTGCGTTGAATGTCCAGCATTTTACATTGGCAAAACCAATTGCAAACTATGCAAAAGGGTCAGGGAACATCTTTATCCCATAGATAAGAGAGATGAAACCAATGCTTTAGCAAGACATGTTGTCAGCCATGGTTCTAGACACAAGTTTCTTTTTGTAGTTTTGGAGTTTGTGACAAGAAGTTTGAGATTAGGTGATTATAAATAAAAGTAGAACGGAGAGGTCTGAAATTAGATGGATCATCTGGTTATAGTCTGACAAGTTACATGAACTCAGTGATAGTGTATCATTGAAACCATTTTTGTGGCATGGGCAGAAGCTGCTGCAGAGTTAACATTTTGAATTTTGGAACGTCCAGAAATGTGTTTAGAAAAGACAGGCCCAGTATTGGTCTCCAGGCTTTGTCCTTTCTGGGAACCAAGAAAAGTCTTGAGTAAAATCCTTGTCCCTGCTCTTGCTGTGGTACTTGCTGAATGGCCCTCATTTGCATAAGGGACAAAACTTGTTTTTGTGCCTCTGCCCATTGATTGTGTGGCAGGTTTGGCATACCTTTTGCCTTTGGCAGGGTGTGAAAGTGAAACCTGTAGCCCTGGGACACTATATTCAATACCCATTTGTCCTGGGTGATCGTGTGCCAATTTTGAGAGAAAAGTGCTAGTTTTCCCCCTAAGGGGGCTGTAAGAAGATAAGTCTTTGGTGCTGGCAGAGGCAAGTCATTGGGACTGTTTCCTGTATGGCTGTGCTTTGTCTTCTCCACTTTTGGAGGTAGAAGCGCCCCACTGTTTAGGCCTGTATGAGCCCTGGGGCTGGGATCTGCCTCTGGGACATCTGTATCTGCCTCTTTGTGGCCTGTTCGACACTGGAAAGGACCAATTCTTTGTAGGCCAGTTCCTGCTAAATTTTGGTGGCTGAACCTGTAAGAAATCCTTTACTGTTTGCATAGATTTCGCTTTGTCCTCCATTTTCTTTAAAACCTCCTTTGCTTTAACACCAAATAAAGTATCATGCTGTAATGGAGCATCTAATAATTTTGTTTTAACATGATCAGGCAGATTTTGTTCCTTTAACCAAGCATGCCTCCTAATGACAGAACCCGTAACTGCGGCCCTGCAGGTGGCCTCCAGAGAATCAAAACCACACTGCAATGTATGCTTTGCCACTTGTTCAGTTGCATGCAATAAATCCTGTATTTCCTTATTTTCTGTACAATCAGAATTAGTCAACATTTTCTGTTTTAACAGTGACATTAAGTATTGCTGATATTTAATCATATGAAATTGACAATTTAAAGCCCTCACAGCCAAAGTAGCAGAAGTGTAAACCTTTTTCCCCCATCTGTCTAGTGCCCTTGAATCCCTGTCAGAAGGGACAGGGTTTTTTTGCAGTAGCGGCCTTAACCCCCTTGGGACCTTGAGAAATAGTTTCTGGGTCAGCAGCAGGGTTTTTAATAAAGAAATTTATGTGAATCAGGAACCCTGTAGTATCTGTCTGGTTTAACAGGAGCTGGAGGTAAGGAGTCTGGAGAAAGACTGGACTCTGAAAATACATCATCTACAATGTCTAGCACAGGGGGGATAGCAAGAGGCCTGTGCTGAGGAAGTAAAAGAAAATCTCTAAGCCTTTTCTTTGATTCTGAGTAATCTTGGCTCTCCCAGTGGAAGTGCTCCCTCATGGTATGCAGGGTTTCCCCAAAAGAATAATCCTCAGGAGGAGAGGCTGAAGGAATGGATTCTTCAGCATCAGAATCCTCATAGGGAGGAAGACAGTATTCCTGTACAGAAGAGGAGTCAGAGGAAATGGAAACCTGATCTGAAGAGTCATAGTCTGTCTCTTGCCTAGGCCTCTTGTCAGGAGGGGGATGGGAACCCCTGATCAAGGTAATAAGGTCTTCGGCCATTTTGAGCATCTGTTTCTTAGGCAAGGAAGTCTGTCCTGGAGAATGCTGTACTTGTTTCTTTGTCTTTAAAGCTGCTGTAATCTTTGCTTTTGAAGCTGAAGTAGGCTTTACATATAGTTGTGTAGGTCTGAAAACACCCTCAGAAGCCGATGCCTGCTCAGCGGCTCTGGACCCATCTGAGGGAATGAATTCCAAGTGTCCAATACCTTGAGTATCTAAAGTCCTAGCTGGCTCCACGTGGGAGTCATCAGCGGCCTGTGGCTCTGAGGTAGTGGGTGTCAGGGGCTGCGAAAGCGCCTTACTGAGAACCGGCGAACCGGCGACTGGCTTAGCGGAAGCCTCGTCGTCGGTTTTGGATCTCGGATGCCTGTCCTTCTCTTTTTCCTTGCGTTTTTTAGAAACTCTGGTCATCAGCTGTTCCGACGGCATTATGTAATTGAATTTTCGGCCAAAGTAATGATAAGCAAAATCAAACCGACGCTTAATAGTGCGTTTGTTGAATCTAGCACAAAACCGACAGCTAGCAACGTTATGATCAGGGCCTAGGCAAGGAATACAGTAAGAATGATAATCCTTATGAGGTATTTGCTTCCAACAAGAAATACAATTGTTAACTTTTTCTGACATCGGTCTGGAGCAAGAAAAAAGTTTCCCCAACGGGGTACTTAGCTTTAATGAAGACTTCGGATCTGAAATTCGTCTGTGAAAATCTCAGGAGTCGGCCAACCGGCACTTGCGAACTGCTTTTGCTTTGGGCACCGCACGGCAAGAAAGACTGAAGAAAATGGCGTCGGCTGCATCTTTTATACCCCTGGCGCACTGACGTCAGGGAAGAGGCAACAGCAACCGACGCCGAACCTAGATTTGGAATTCTGGCCGACTGCGGGTAGCCTGCCAGCAGGATAACCAAGAGTAATGACTGCAACAGTGAAACACGATGAACATCCAAAAGATACTCATTAGACCAAATCCAATTTGTAATGAGTAATAAAAGTATGGGGAGAAGCCCAAGTAGCTGCTGCACATATATCATCCATTGAAGCTCTAGATTGAAAAACTGCTGAAGGAGTGGATCTTGTAGAATGTGCTTTAACAGGCCTGTGTAAGGTAATATTCCTTCTGTCATAGATAAAGGAAATACAGTCCTTGACCCATCCGGCTAAAGTCACTTTGCTGACTTGTATACCAAAATTAGTACTTGAAAAGGAGACAAATATTTGGTCAGATTTTCTCATGTCTTTTGTCCTATGAAGGTAAAAACATAATTTGTCTGTGAACATCTAGCAAATGTAGACAGTATTCACCTCTGTTTGAAAATTTTGGAAAGAATACCAGCAAATTAATCATCTGATTAATATTAGACTATGATACCACTTTTGGTAGGAAGGTGGGATGTGTTCATAAGGATACTCTATCCTTAGGAAAGATCAGGTAAGGTGGTTTATGTGACAAAGCCCGAATTTCAAATATTCTTCTAGCAGAGGTTATTGCTACCAAAAACAATATTTTTCATGACAAATATTTTAGATTACAGTCTGCAGAAGGCTCAAATGGAGAATGTACAATAGTTTGTAGCACCAGGCTTAGGTCCCAGGGTGAAGAATGATCTTTAAAAGGAGTTTTCAGCAACAGTGTCGCATTTAGAAATTACTTACAGACTCTGTGAGAAGCCAATGAATGTTCTTCCAAACCATCATGGAAATTTGAAATTGCTGCTAGCTGTATTCTAATGGTAGATGGAGAAACTCCTGCATTGAAAAGAGAGGCTAAGAATTCTAGAATATTATCAATATAAGCAGAAAAGGGATCAATATCCCTTTCATGAGCCCAAATAGTAAATCTTTTTCATTTGCTATTGTATAATTTCCGTGTGGAAGGTTTATGAGAAGCTAGGAGAATTTGGCATATTGGAGATGAAAGACTGAAACGCCTGGCCACTAGTGGAACTGGAGGAACCATGCTGTCATCTTGAGGTTCCGAACGTCTGGGTGAACTAGCCCATCTGGGTGGGACAGAAGGTCTGGAGCTGGGTCCAGAGTCCATGATCACTGAATTAGATAAGGCCAAAAAAGGGAAACCATATCCGTCAAGGCCAAAATGGAGCAATGAGGATCACTCTTCTCTTCAACCTGAGTGCATTCTGTAAGATTTTTGGAATTAGAGGTATCAGGTGAAAGGCATATAGGAGCTTGGAGGGCCAAGTGTAAAGAAGAGCAACTCTTGGTGACTTCCCTGGAGGGGAAATTGGGGGGGAAAGAAGTTGCTGCACTTGTTGTTTAGCAGAGAGGTGAACAAGTCGCAGCAAGGCTGGCCCCACCGATGGAATATCTTTTCTGTCACTTTGGATTGACATACCACTTGTGTGGCTGAAGAATACATCTGCTCAGTTTGTCTGCTATCACACTGGAACTCCCAGAATGTGTGTTGCTATCAGAAAGCGGTTGGAAGAGATCGCCCACTTCCACACTCTGAATGCTTCTTGACAAAGGGGATAAGACTTGGTTCCTCCCCATTTGTCGATGTACCAAACCACTGACACGTTGGGCTATGGAACGATGAAGGGGTGACCCAGAAGAATTTCCGTCGAGTAGAAAACCAAGCTAGAGTCTTTCTGCAATGACTGATGATCAGAATCTGATATGACATGGATTGATACAGTACTGACCATTGAGAAGTCAGTAGCCATTGTTGAATTCTCATGTGATATCTGGCTAGGGGAACTAAAGCAATTGTCATGGCCATAGAAGCTAGGGCCTGCAAAACTAGGTGATTAGGAACATTCTTGCTGTGTATTATTTTTTAACCTAAACTATCATTTTCTGAAGTCTCACTGGGGGGAGGGACGCTATGGTTGTATTCGTATTCAACACTGCCACTATAAACTCCAAGCTCTGATTTGGAGAGAGTTGGAATTTTTCTTGACGGATAGTAAGTATGCACAGATTTGGAGAACACAGTCCCTTGCTTGTATGAGTTGATGCCTGGTTGGTGCGCTAATAAGCCAGTCATCCAAGTACGGAAACACCCGAAATCCTTGCAGTTTCAAGTAAGCTGCTACTGCTACCATAAATTTGGTGAACACCCTGGGGGCTGTGGTAAGACCAAAGGGTAGTACCCTGAATTGGTAATGACTGGCACCCAGATGGAAGTGGAGGAACCTTCTGGACTGCATGTCTATTTTTATGTGGTAATATGCATCCTGAAGATCTATCGAGGACATCCAGTCATCCTTTCCTAAAAATGGAAGAATGGACTGTACCATGACCATCCAGCATCTCGTTTGTCAAACTTACTTGCTCAACAAACTGAAATCCACAATTGGTCTCCAGTCCCTGTGTTTTTTAGCACTAAAAAGAATCTTGAGTAAACTCTGAATCTTCTCTAGTCTGGTAGGACTTTTTGGATGACTCTTTTGTCTAGCAGTTTTTGAATTTCTAGAACTGCTGGTTCCCTCTGACTGGGTGGAAGATTGGGGATTTTTTGCATACGGGGAAATGATGGTAAAATGGTATGGTATAACCTCTGGATATGATCCATTGCACCCAAGAATCTGTTGTTCTATTCAGCCAGGTGTTTTGGTGCAAGGATAAGTGGCCCTCAACTGCCTCCAGAGGAAGACAATTGGGCTTCCTTTCAGGAACACTGAAAAGGCTTACTCGGGAAGGAATCCCTGAAGCCCTGGTTCTGCAGACCTCCTCTGCCACATAAGTGACATCTTCCATTGTGGTCCTCCCCCCTCTGCCCTGGGGGGAACTGCCTCCACGTGTGTCCTGGAAAGGTCCTTGGAATTTTTTGAACAACATCTTTCCACCGCTTCTCTGATTCCTAGGAAAGGATCTTTGGAGGGGGTGGAAAAATGTACACCCACAGCAGAAAGGGTCTTACCACCCTTCTCACATCTGGATAAAGTCTCTTACTTTTGGGCCAAATAAAGATGATCCGTCAAAAGGTGCATTGACGAATGAAGACTGAAATGGTTCCGCAAAGATCACACAGGCACATCCAGGTATGTCTCCTTATGGCTACACCTGAACCCGCTGCTCTGGAGGTCCCTTTGGCTGCATGTGCAATGAGCCTCATGGATGAGTTTGACACAGACTCCAGAGTGGTCATCTGGGAAGTAACCTTCTCTTGGACTCCCTCAGTAACAGATCCCACCAGGGAATCTGACAACACCTACATCAGATCCCTTTGAAGTTTGGTGGAATGTGCCAGGAAATTCAAAGACCTCAAGGTGAAGGTTGATGAAGCATAAACTCACTTCTGAAATCTATCCATCACCTGAGACTTTCTGTTGGGTGGATGGATAGATGAATGCTCCTCAGCGAGTTCCTTTTTCGTGGCGGCCACTATGACTATGGAATCTACTGCTAAATTCCTGATCTTCAGGAGCAGATAAAATTTTGTCTGGTCTCTTGGGGATGGGTTCAATGGAATCTGGAGCCTTCCACACCCTCTGGGAAATCAAATGAATGAATTTGTCAGTGGGCGGAATCACCCAAGAGGTAGATGGGTGAGTGCCAAAAGCCTGCAGGTAAACTGGGACTTCCGGCCACCTCTCTGTTTCAAGACTTCTAGAATGTTTCGGAGACATCATCAGGGGGTGACCTTGGAGAACCTTCCCCATCATCAAAATCAGTGTTTTCATGACCGATTCCTGTGGGGAATCTAAGTGCTTGCTCTTGCACTTCTTCTTCTGAGGAACCTCTTCAAGGTGATAAGTCTGGAGAGGTATCAGAAGATGACAGAATTTGTATCTGAGATTCCTGAGGTTTTGGCACCTGCTGTCCCAATGGAGAGACCAGTCGAATAACTGTGCATGAGGACTGTGTCTGTTTCAAGGAGGAAGGAGCCAAATGTGTCACTGTAAGAGACAAGGACCACTCCATTGCTTCGAGGCTGGACCTCCTGAAGAGGGGAGGGAGTCTGGAACCGAGATAGACTGCCTTGGAATGGAGGTCACCCTCAGCTCCGAGGAAACCACTCCCAAAACAGAAGTCAGAGCCAAACTAAACCATGCCAGTGCTACAAAGTGCATGGGCAGCCATCAAAAAATTGGAGTCAACCCATGCCCCTCAGAGCTGACAGGGCACATACGGTCCCAGAAGGACTCCGATTCCAGTACAACCGAAGAACTCAGGGTATTGACCAATTCAGAAGAGATAGAAATCTCCGATACTTGTACAGTCGGTGCCGGACAACTCGGCACTGTAAACTCTGAAATCTTGGTGGAAGTCTGAGGAGGAGTGGTTAATGAGGTGAATGAATGCTCGGCTCCTAAACTCAAGGGAGTCAGAGACAAAGGGAGTCCTGTAAGACCTCTCATCTACAAAATTTTACTCACCAGTATCTCCACGTCTAGCATTGTAAGGGTTTTGGTGGAAAAGACCAACGACAGAGAGGGGGATTTTGGTCTTTGAAGAAAGATCTCTAGAAGCTCACCCACAAAGGGGTCTATAGATGGACGGTAAGTCGCCCTGGGTAAAACTTCCTGCTGTGTAATATCTACAGTCTGCACTGACATAGCTGGCACCAATAAAGAAGTGGAAGGTAAAGTCTCCTGTGCTGTCAGCATCAAGGATTTTGTCACAGTAGTGGTGGTAGGTGCCAGGGATTTGTCTGATACTGAAGTCTTTAAGCTACAGTTCTTCAGATCCGATGAACTTTTCAGAACTGAGGATTTATGTTTCTTAAGTGTTGGTGCCAACGGGTAAGTTGGTGCTGACAAAGTCCTCTTTTTACCCTACTCCAAGGAAGATGAGGAAGAAGTGGATGAAATATTTGTTTTGCTTTTATCTGTAGCAGATATGGCCTCACCAAAGGCCGAAGGGCTCAAACCTTTCAGAATCAGTTTGTTTTTTTCTTTCAATGAGTCCTCTAGGGCTAAAACCATAACAGATTCTGCAGTCCTCCTGTAAATGAACAGGACCCAAACAATACACACATAGTAGATTCAAGTCAGATAAGGGTATCTTGTGGTATCACTTTTGGCATTTTTTAAAGCCAGAAGGGGCCTTAGGTTTCTCAGCCATAATATAAAAAGTGGGCTGGAAGGCACACTCACACACGCACAGCACTAACGTGAAAGGAGAAATACACAAAAGAGAGAAAAAGCTAAAGGTTGTTTTTTTTTTAATAGGACAGGAGAGGGAAGAAAACTTATCAACAATGATAGTTAAAGAACACACAAACGTATATAAAAAAGGGCTATTAACAATGATAGCAAAGAGATACACTAAAGTGTAACAGCGAACGATATTATAAGGGTAGAGGAACGGTGAACAGGGAAAAAACAGTGGAAAAGATTAGAAAGAGAATTCGAGAAGTTAGAAGATTTTATCTCAGAAAAACGGAACTAAGCTCGGGAGCTCGGGTGAATGCATGTGTCCGGAAAAGTGGCAAACAAGATCTGAGGTATTTTGGAGAGAGGGATTATGGGTAGAGGTAGCTTGAGAGTTTTTCATCAGCGCGAGCTGTAGTAATGGCCAAGTCGGTTCTGATATTGGAACCAAACCCATATATCAAGGATAAATGAAAACTGACAACATCAGATGTATCCATTCACATCAGGTAATCCTAAACTACCTTGTTCTATGGGGATAGTCACCTTATCCTATTTATCTGTTGTCCTCTTTCCCTCCCAAATATATTCCTTCAACTCTTTATTAGTTATTTTTCACAATTTCTTCTCTGGTTGATAAAAATATGGCTGACCTGTATATAAATCTAAAAGAATTAAAAACATTTGATCTGCTTGTATTTTACTATCCATATCCATAATCAAGAGCTCTGTTTCTCAGCTTTTGTATTCACAGGACCATAGGAGATTACTAGGCTATTGACCCAGAGGTCATTTTAAGTCTAGCCTTTTCAACCCAATGTAATACCGCAGACGTACTAGTCAGTACCTAAGACTGCATTTAGTGATGACTGCCCATGTCCAGGAGGGTTGTGGGCGCTATCCCTTGTAAGAATTTACGGTGCCCCATCCACTCGTCTAGGTTCCTCTTGAACAGTGTCATAGAGGTTCTCTGTGTAACATGAATTGGTAGCCTGTTTCAAAGATGTGGCAGTCCCAGGGAGATAAATCTGTCCCTCCAGCAAGTACTATTTAAGTCCCTGGAATGGGTAGCCCTAGACCCATTTGATTTACAGATATGCAGTAAGTTGGGTTGCTGTGTAGGCCAGGGATAAGTCTACCCTAATAAGTCTATATGATACTGAGTATGGTGACAGGGACTTTATTCGGTCCATGTAAGCCACATGCTGGAGGCCCTTGATCTTCTTTATTAGAAACCTCTGAGGTCTCTCTAATTGCTGCAGGTAAATAATAAGCTAGTTGCCTTTGTGGGCATTTTTTTTTAAGTCTAGCCAATTTTCCTCTCAAAAGTGATAATCAAACCCTGTATTTTGTGACTGCAAGGTAAACACCTTAACCATTATACCAATCCCCCAACCATTATCTTTTGCTTTGCCTCTTCCCATATATCCTTAGCTGCCACAACAGAATCCTTTTTAGGTAATTGATCTTCTCAACCAAAATCACAGTAACTTTGCTGAGGAAACATCTTGTCATTTCACTTTGATCCAGTATTATGAATGGATTACTGTCAAGACAGGTGGGGAGGGGTCTAGTTGTCTTCTCTTAGCACTTTAGCAACAGTTTTAACAGTCATACAAGAGGCTGGTTGGAAGCTAAGAACATGGGGGCTGAGCCTAGGCAGGTGAAGTGGGTCCAGAAATGATATGGGAATAAAATGTATAGAGTTGTGCTGAGTTGTACAGAATTGCCTGAATGGCTAGTGGCCAACTGCCCCTGACTGGTTGGTGCTGTGCACTGTACTGCTTGGTGTGTTTTTAATTGAAATTGTGGATTGGCTGGGCTGGAATGCCAATTTGCTAAAAAAAAAAAAAAAAAAAGGTAAGAATATGTGCTACAGATGGTGGTATAGGCACCATGAGGACCTAGTCATATTCATGGAAAAAGCAATAGTAGCAACAGTCCAATGTCAGAAGTTCAACATTTAAGAGTGGTGATGAGCTAGGAGAGTACAAGATGGAAAGACCTAAGGATATTGAATACACATAGGATAAACCACTCTACGAATTTATCCTCCCACTGTACACTGCAGTAATAAGTCCACTTCTAAATATAGCACTACGTGCTAACAAATCTGTCTAAAAGGACATATGGCAGGTGGAAGTTGGCTATAATGGCTAACATATTACAAGCTTGGAGGATAAGGGTAGGCCAAATAACCTGAACCTATACAGTTGAAATTAAGAGAGGAATGGTAGGTATAGGGACTGGTTTTAGCAGAAAGGTCACAGGGCAAGAGGAGGTCACATGACTGGCAAAGTGAATGTAGTGAATACTGAAGGTTCAATACAGAAATGTGATGAAGATACTCCAGATTAGGTAGCTGAGTAGTGTAACTCACTTATGTATTAATTTATGGAAAAGGGAAATATCTGTCAGGATAGAAAAACTGGAAACTGGAGCTGTGCAGAGGCTAATCATGGTGTTAAACTTGATAGACTCAGCAGCATATTGGTACTGTCTGTTTCCTAGGTTATTACTTGCATTTGCCAACATTTATTTGTGTCATGTGTCTAATGTCTGAAATGAAAATGGACCATACCCATGATTCAGTGGTCAGTTCTTGGCTCAGCCATGTAATTCAAATGGTTCATGATAACAGTTCAATGGACAGAAACGTTGACTGTTAGTATGTCGAACCTTATACATTGATGTTGGACATGTCAACATATGGGGATAACGGGTGACTGCAGTACAGTGGGGATCAGGAAATTGGCCCTTTCCCCACTGTAGTGTGATCTCAGAGTTAGTATATATAATTATAGGGGGTGGGGGTGCAGGGGGACTTACCCTCCTAAAAACGCCTATTTTTTTTTTTTTTTTTTTAAGTTTTGAGTTCAACCTTCTAACTGTCAGTGATATGGCACTTGACATTCAGGAGGTTGATTTAATGACATGAATTCAGTCCAAATGTATGTGTAGATTAAACCAAACTTTCAGATCATTTGGACAGGGAAATTATCCATGTGACTGAGTTGCTTTCTACCCAAGCCTGATCAGGTGAACACAAAATGCCATTCATCAAAGTTCTGTTAACTGGGGTGAAGCCCCTAGACCTCCCCATGCAAGCCCCCTACACTCCTTTAACTAATAAAACTGGTGGTAAGTTAACAAACTTTAGGCAAGCACAGTTCATATTCCTTGACATTTTCCTCCAGACAGGCTTTGTGTCAAATGAATGGAGGACTGGAGCAGTTCTCCCCCTACACAAAGGGGCCTTCCACAGACCTGGAGAACTCAGACCCATACGTTTGACTAATCACATATGCAACACCAAGGACAAAATATCATAGATCTGATAAACAATAACGCAAGAAATGTATAGACACTGGACCCTGTCAAGTTTGGTTTTGTCAAAGGCAGGACATGCAACGTAACCTGGTAGGCTTCTTCAAGAAGGTCCCTAAAGCTATGGATGAGGGCAAAACAGTACATACTGCCTACCTTGACCTGGCTGAGGAGTTTGACAAAATATCTCACTCGGGCATCGTAGATAAAATTAGGCATAAGTCCATATGTCACCTGATGGATATTTAGCTGGCTCACTGGTAGGAAACTAGAAGTTAGGACAGGGGAATCCATCTCCACAAAGAGGCCAGTCACTAGTAGAGTCCAAGAGGGATCAGTGCAGAGGCCTATCTCTTTTGGCATCTACCTTTCTGAAGACAGGGCAAATGTCAAGGACCTCTGGCTGATCAAATCTGCACACAGCTGTAAACTAGGCATGGTCACTGAATCCCCTTAAAGACAGAAATAACATTCAACAGGGCCTGATGCAGACATGCAACTGTTACTAGAGCCATGAACTAAACGTCAATGCAAAAAAATGCATAATAGTACCCTTTGGAAAGAGGGCCACTCTTGGAGATTATCACATTGATAATACACTCTTAAAAGTAGAAACAGTGGTCAGTACTCTAGGAACATATATTGACAGTAACCTGACCTTTTACCACCATGTGTCTACTGTGGTGAGACAAATCATTCTATGTTGCACAACGTATAAGTAAGAGCTTGGCATCCAGGTCAAGGAGGCCATTGTTCCACTGTATTCAGCTCACATCAGACCAATAACTGAGTACAATGCACCCTTCAGCATGTACCTGACTAGGCACTTGCAACAGCTAGACAGACCACAGAGGTTCCTCATAAAAAGAATACAGGGAATAAGAAAGTCCAAAGCAGACAGTCTCAAAGTTCTATCCCTGTACTTAGTCTTCCACAGACTGCTGCACAGTAATCTATGAATGGCCTACAAGGCATCCCCTGGTCTCACACTGATGGATTTGTTACGCATCCAAAAAAGAAATAGCATCAGAAATACCTGTTCTAAGCACCTAAACTTCTTCTGCGACATAAGCAGGATATGTTGGAGGGCTAGGTATGTGTCTCAAAGATTACCCTTTTTATGGAGTTGATTTCACATCCACGTGAAGCAAAGCTCATCCCTAACCCTACTCAAAAGTAATTTGGACCAATGGATGGGAAATCACAATTAATCCTGGTTTGCCACTTATGTCCTTAATGGACTGGTACAGCCTATGAATGTTTGATGTGTATAACAAGCCTGTACCACAACCACAAAATTCCCTGGAGTATTGTCACATGTCAAAAATAGTTTGGTAAATTTGGGGAAAACTTGGCTAGGCTTGGAATTGCTTTTGGGCCGACAGCCTAGTTAACCACCTTTGAACCTAAGAACCTTTTGAGCTGTCTGATCAAGTTTATCTAAAAAACAACTTGACTGAACAATCAAATACTTTAACAGAGAGAGACAGAGAGAGAGAGCTACAACAAGACTTTATCTGCAAACCATGTAAAATGGTGAAACATGACACATACTTGCTATCTACGACTAGGATTATTCTCTAAACTATATGCCAGCAGTTTGACATGTGCAGAGTTAAATTTTGCCTGCTTTTTATGCTGAAGGGATTTTTTCCACCAAAACTAGGATACTGAACTAATTAGCATACACAAATCCACAATCATGTTCAATATTTACTACATGAAAATAATATTTGTGGTTTTCATGTCTGTGAAGCACACTGATGAAATCCCCCAGATTTCATTTTGCTATCTTCCCTCATGAAGACACATGCTACAATACAGTTTGTTCATGATATTGACCGAAATGTAGTGATGATGAGATCAGTAATATTTTCAGTCTTTCTTGTTGCAGACTGTTCTATATCTTCTTCTTCTTCTTCTTCTTTCGGCTTTTCCCGGTTAGGGGTCGCCACAGCGGATCACCTGTCCGCTCATGATCTGTTCTATATATGATGTCTAATTAAAAATCAAATGCAAGTTAACTGTATGAAGTGAAAAGTATAAGAAAGATGTAAACAATGCCTCTGCTTTCTTACCTACCTGTTTAAAAGAGAAAAAATTAAAGATTGGGTAGTGAAAGTTATTTGAGAGCTAATAGGAAAGATAGAAATTTCTTCAGAAGTGATAGCTAGTGTGTTGGATAAAATGAAATTGTAGTTTAAAAATCAGGTAGAAATAAAAGAAAAAACAAAACAGTTAAGAAGCAATATCAATTGTTTAGAGAGGCTGACAAAGGTTAAAGTATTGCAGAGTAAGGAGAATCTGACAGAACAAGAAGAGGTACAACTGCAGAGTGTTGAAGAGAAAAAATAAGGCAGCATTTGGATAATATGCATGAGACTATAAAGACCACTGTTAAGCAACTGTTTTTTTATAATAACTCCAGAGCACAAAACCTTTAAGCACAATGATTTAAACAACAGAAAGTAGAAAAGGCTGTTGCCAAATGTTGGAAGCCTATAACAAGAAAAATAACTAGAGATCCTGTATAGGTATTAGAGATACTGGAGACATTTTGGAGAGCAGTGAAATTTATCAAGAGAGCAGAAATGGAAATGTTTATGGAAGACTTAATTATGCCAAGGTTGGAAGGAGATGAGGCTTAACAATTAATAGTTAAGATAAGAGGAGATTAAATAAAAATGGTGATGTCTAATCAATCTGCAGGAAAGTTTACAGGAGCAGATGGTATTCCTGTGGAAGTTTGGATGTTAGGCAGGAATGAAAATGTTAAAGGTCTGGAAGATTTTGTTTAACAGTATTCTAAAAGGAGTGGAGGCACCAACATCATAGAAAAAAAGCTGTGGTGGCTGTATTACCTAATGATGGTAAACCCTTATCAGACACAGTTTCATATAGACCCATTTCAATTTTAAACCATGATTATGAAGTGTCTATGTGTTTACTAGCTAAAAGGATAGCAAAGGTGTTGCCAAATTTGATAAATATGGATCCATGTGGTTTTGGTGGAGGTGAGGCAAACATTTGACAACATTAACAGAACAATGATGATCGAGAAGGGAAGCAGCATGTAAGAGATTACTGCTGTTTTTGGAGGGTCTTGATGCAGCGAAATCATTTGACTGAGTAAGCTTTGATTTTATCAGCAGGGCAATGGAAGTATTTGTATTGCCTGATAAAATAATAAGGTTAATTAGGACAACAGATGAAGGATTAGAGGTAAGAATTAAAGTGTGTGTGTGTAGGGGGGGGGGGGGGTTCCTCTCTGATAAGTTTTGTTGTTTGAACAGAGGAACCAGGTGAGGGTATCCTCTTTCCCATTTGTTATTTACTTTATATTTACAACCATTGCAAATGAAAATAAGGAGCTCAAAATGTCAAGGATATAACTGGAATAGTAATCAAGAAAAGTTCACTTTATTGCAGATAATATTACTTTGTACCTAATAAATCCAGAAAAGGACATCTCAAATGCTGTATAACATTTTGAGACAGTTTCATATCTTTTTGGGATGATGAAGATAAAACAAAGGGTATGGCTGTAAGTTATGTAACCACACATGAATTAGTTTGGCAATAGTACGATAAGATGAAGATTCTTGGAGTGTGGATTAAAAAGGTTTTTGAAATGGCAGATAAGGATATGTGGGAAGAGGCCATACCACTCAACTGTACAGATTTCGGTCTCATATTTTTTTGGTCTATTCCTCAAATTTATAGTTTTCTGGCAAATCACTGAGGACTGGCGTCATTAAGTAACACACATTTGAGTTTCAGACTTTAAATCATTCAAAAATGCATGCTAACACAAAATCTGTTTTCTGGCAAATTTCTAAGTTTAAGAGTGATTTTTAAAATCTGTCCCCATTTTTGGGCTTTTGCCTCCCCATTAGTTTAGGCTTTGTCCAGATGTCTTGAGCTAAGAGGTTAAGAGGAACGGAAGAGAATAAACAAAAGATAATACAAAAACTGAGAAACTGGAAGCCTTCGTTTATGGATACAGATAGTAAGATATAAGCAGTGAAAATGTTTTAGTCAGTTTAGTTTTATATACATGCCAATCATATTTTTATCAACTATAGGAGACATTTTGGACAATGATTAATAAAGAGTTGAAAGAATTTATTTGGCAGGGGAAGAGGGCAAGTGTTAAGAGGGATAAGTCGATCCTTCCAATAGAACAAGGGATATTTTAGAGCTATAACACAAGCAGAAGTTATAACTCAAAGTGGAAAGGGATGATGATAAAGTGGGGGGGGGGGTTCAATAAATAAGGAGAGAGCAGGATTTTGGATGCACATCATTTAGGAGAATACTAATACTAAATAACACAGAATATTATATTCATAAAGTAGCACAAAATATTCTAAGAAGTAAGCCAACATGAGAATGGAGAAGGTAGATTCTCCTAAAAGTAATGACTGCAATAAGAGGCACAGAAAGTAGACAAGAGGGGGCTGGAATTTACTGTAGAAAAGTGGCAAACAAAACACAGTATTGGGAGCAGATAACTACAGAGGGAAAGGTAAACAAGGTGGGATGAGGCCAAGAATATGTTTGGCTTGCATACTAGAGACTACCTTCCCTACTAAGGATTGATATCAGGGTATAAGCAAAGAGAAAGAGATTTATAAGCGAACGACCTGCTCTGGGTATAATTTTTAGTTGAATCTACAACATAAGTTGCTTTTATAAATAGTACAGCAAGTATGGCATATACAATATTACACAATAACTGTAAGAATCAATGAGACTGTGAAAAGAATCTGAAAAAGCAATTTTCTAGGAAACAAAAGCCGGGCATATGGATGGCTCTCAAGTATGCAACTAAGTCCAGAAGGTTAAGGATTTTTGCTTGGATGTGTTTGCACTGCTATTTTTATACCTCAAGCAAGCTTTAAATAACTTTTCCTCAAGTAGACAGCAAATGTTGGAGGTGTGAAGAAGAAGAAAGAGGTAACTGGGAACATATGTTTTGGGAGAGTAATGTGTTGGTAGATTTTAAAAATTCCTTTTAGAGTATCCTGCAAAAATACAGAGTGAGCAAATAGCTGTACCTAAAGATATTAATCTTTTGATTTGGGACATGGGATCTGAATTTCATATACACTGTAAGGCCTTGTTAAGTTTAATTTTGTTGGGTGCCATAAAAAAGCAATTACTAGAAAATGGAAATCAAAGTCTAAATCAACTGTATTTGTAGTATTGAATACTGTAAAAGAGATCAAAGAACTGGAGGTGGTATCTTTAGACAACAGAAGGAGCAAATTACATAAA
This sequence comes from Protopterus annectens, assembly GCF_019279795.1. Taxonomy (NCBI): domain Eukaryota; kingdom Metazoa; phylum Chordata; order Ceratodontiformes; family Protopteridae; genus Protopterus; species Protopterus annectens. The sequence continues at coordinate 339,204,827 of NC_056729.1, forward strand.
AATAAATGGAAATTGTCAGGAAAAATACATGCAGAATAATGTTCAGGAGAAGGTGTGAGGTGTAAGGGAAGACATGAATTAAACAATTTATGTAGCGTTGGACTGATGATAGCTATAAAGAAAATACATATACATATGTGATGTATAATGTATGTAAATGGACAGAATATCAATATGGTTTGTTTTCTATTAATATATATTTTCCTGTGTCTTAAGTGATAATATAATAAAGAAGTTTTAAATAAAGAAAAAAATATTCAGCCAAGCTACAGCCTTCATTATATTTTGTTATTCTCAGTCATTTAGCTAGATTTTCTTGAATAGGTGCACTAGGGAGCTATATATTTTTTATGGTTTTATTTCAGTTCTGCAGTACTAAGAAATGACGTGGGGTAGTAATAGGATTTCTCATTACATTCCTGTTTTTCTAAACAGGTACCCTTTATATTTCCAAGGTGGATTCCATATGTAAAGAAAAGCATGACATTGCAGTAAATACTTTCAAAGATCTCTTTAGGAAGACCAGACCTAACTTTAATGGAATTAGAAAAATCTAGGCTGGGAATCAGAAAAGTTTACTGCATTGCAGTGAGCAAATATACCTAGCAAGCGATCACATACAGGAAGTGTGTGATTTAGAGACAAGACACACTTACACTACAGGGGAATGGTGAGCAACAGTGCTGGCCATAGTATATGCTAATGGCCATATAAGCAGATTTTAATGAGCAATATTATTAAAATGAGTGACTTGGTGTATGTTAATGAGACAAACCAAGATGGTAGAATGGTTCTTAAATGTAAAATTATGCAATGTGGAGTTGCACAACTTGTATAAAGGAAAACTGCCAAATCTCCATGTTCTTGGTAAGGGAATTGCTACAAAATGTTAGGGTTTACCACTGTATTAGTAAATATGTATCCGCAACAAGCACTTATTGCTACTACAAGCCTTGGTAGTGCATATCATCACCCCAGAGGAACTGTGTCAACTGATCGCACTTAACATTTCCTGAACTCCATGACATTGACATTGTAGAGTGTACTGTTTAGATAGGGAGACTATGCAAGACACTACAGACATGTGTCAACCTCATCTGTAGCATCATGGGAGTTGTGGAGGACCTCTCACAATGGATACCATGGTGTGTGTGGCTTTACATATAATAGCTAAAGGGACCCTTCAATGACCTACTGGGGACACAGTGGGGGTATCTCGCATCTGCCTTGAGAATATTGCATCAGTTTCTTGATACCGTACTTCAGCATGTGGGAGAGCACATGGGGTTTCCACATACCACACAAAAGACAGCAAACACCATGCGGGACTTCTATGATATAGCACATTTCACTGAAGGAACGCATCCACAATTGCCCCCACTTGGGGAACCAGGAAGGAAGTAAGTGAACCGCAAAGAGTACAAACCATCAACTGCTAGGGTAGACTGTAATGCACAGTGTATCACTTACAATGTATCTGCATGCCACCCAGGCAGTTATCATGACTACCACATATAGCCCACCTGTGAGTTGTACCAATATTTTGCAAGGAGTGCTTTTCCCTGGATCATCTTATTTGCGATATCGATGCCAGATATGCCGTGGAACCTTGGCTGATGACTCCCATCAGAAATCCCAAGAATGAAGCTGACCAAGGGTACAACTATGCCTAATCACAAACAAGGGACATTATTGAGTATGTGTTTCAGATGCTGAAAGCACACTTTCTCTGTATGGATTGATCTATTGGTGCCCTGATGTATGATCACTACATGTGTGCAAATTTGTTTTCAGTTTGTGCAGTATTACAGAATACCATGTTTAGGAGACAGTTACAGCTGGCAGCAGTTGCAGGACGAGCAATACCCAGCACATCTGACAGTGGAAACTGAGACAGATGAGGAGCTGTTGCAGAGCCAGAAGCAGGGGATGATCATGTTGCATGGAGGTGGGCACAGAATGCTATGGCATTAGCAAAGAGCCAGCAGCTTGCAAATAGCTTCAGCCAATAGAAAAGCAGAGTAAACTAGATACACTACAGTAAATGTGATTATTGCAAAAGCAGCAGGAGGTTGTGGTTACCTATGTAGAGGCTGGTTACACTGTGCATCTGACACATGCAACCAAATAACAATGTTCAAAGGGCAGGGTACAGTTATCATCATTCATAGAGGTGGGGAGGACACAAGTGTGGATGTCTTTCAAAGGGAAATGTGCGAGTGCTGAGGAAATTTTAAAGCAAGATTGCAGTTATGTGTATGGGCTTTAAAAGTGGCTGTGGGGGGGGGCACTGATATTAAAGGCTTTGTGAAGGGCCATTGTCACTGGAAGAGATGCTGGCATGTTGTGTGACCGTTAATAACATTCATTTCCAGATGTGCCACTACTGTGATTGCCATAAACCTAGGGATGTCCTCTCCTGGCCATAGATACCTCCACAGCAGATGTAGCTGTGCAAGTGCTAGCACTGCTTGAGCATAATGTAGGTCATCCTCAGCCACAATGGCCACCACCTGGGGAGGTAGCAGTGGAACCTCACCCATGGCAACAGAGCTTGAGAAGATATGGCATATTCAAGTATATGATGCAGTCTATGAAAAGAATCACACATATGGGACATGCATGTCCAAAGTTATCTCACACACCCTGCATCAGCCTTACAAACTTTAATATGGTTGTGGTTGTACTAGCATGTGCCTCCATGAAGACCCGTCATCTTTTCTGGGTTGCAGTCATTGACAAACCAGCAAGGTGAGGAGGGTGGCAGCATGTCTCCAGCAAGCAGCAGTAACCACCCCCCTGTGTGTACCACCCGCACCTAGGGAGGACTACAGGCAAACACTAACAAGTGTTCAGTAGGGAGGTATCACACTTCCCTGAGTGCTAGTTCCTTGTCCTCACTGTATGATATGTGTCTCCTGGGTGTCTGCAGGCATAGATGCTGTGTCCATAGTCTATGTATGGGATGCAATGGTCACATTTCCAGTGTCCAACACTCACTCTGTACTCCCTGACTGTATCAGCTCAATCCTGCCACCATAAGTTCATAGGTGCTTACTAGGCTAATGACCACAAGGGCCCTTTAAGCCTAGTCAAGAATCCCAAATCTCTGGCAAGTTCTGGTACTCTTGACAAGTGTAAGCAGGGGCCTGGGAGATGAACCATTTATAAGCTGACTGTGTCCAATAGAGTTCCCCATCCAATTGTCCAAGTTACACTTGAATTGGGTTAGGAAGGAACTCTGCTTCACATGGATGGAGAGCCTGTTCCATAGATGGGGCAGTCTCTGGGATACATACTTATTTCTCCAGCAGGTCCTATTTACACCATAGGCAAGGTTTAAGTCGTTAGAACAGGTAATTGTTGTGTTGTTTGTTTTGTGGATAGGCAGGAGGTCCATCAGAGTGGGGTCTCATAATGCCCTGTATGCCAGGCACAGATCTCCCCTCAACAGCCTGTAGGAGACAGAATACAGATAACAGCTTTGAGGCAGTCTGCATAGGACATTTTACTTATGCCCTGTATTCTTTTAGTGAGGAACCTCTGTGGGCATTCCAATTGTTGGATATGCCTGGTTAGGTACATACTAAAGAGGGTATTGCACTCAATGACAAGTCTGATGAATGCTGAATACAGTGGAACATCAGTGGTTGAAGAGCCTCTAACAACAGGCAGTGGCAATTCAACACTGGTGGTGCCAGACATAGAATCACTTGTGAATAAAGCAAAGCACAAAAACTTGTGTAAGCATGGCCCAGCACCAGAAGTAAACATGAAAGACAGGTATAGGAATAGTAACATTTGTAAACCAAAATTTAAATATCATAGCTTGCTCAGACAGTTGTACAGGTACAATCCCTGATGTTCCTGTATAACCCAAATCAGACATGGCCAGTAAGTAAAGGGACAAGAGGACTTACAGCTACTATTATAGAGGAAGACCTATACGTACCTAGGGTATCTCCTGTACATATTCTTAGTGCATGGTGAAGCTCTGCATCAGTATCCAGCATTACACTGTGGAACAATGTGGAAGTTTCACTGCCACTGACAGCTATCAGATGCTCCTCCATCTTTGTGAGAGGTGGCTTAACTGATGGTCCACCACACATAAACCAACCTTCCCACGTCAGGTGGACAGATGTTTTTTTTTTTTCTGTAGCATGAGTAAAATCGGTGGCCCTGCAATGGACATTCTATAAGGACAGTACTGGCCAACAACAGCATTAGTGTTCACCATCAGATCTTACAAGGCACATTCCTGCTAGGCCTGGTCAGCAGCATCCTGCCCAAACAGCCATTGGCAATGTAAATTGAAGGCCATGAATAGTACCTCATTCCCTAGTTAGAGAAATTTGTTTTCCAAGTAGCTTTTTTTCAGCAAACTTAACAGTGTTTTTTTTTGCTTACTAAGTTTCTTAGGCATTTCTCTGCAAGTATGTAAAACAGTGACATTACTTTGTTGTTTGCGGGTGGCCCAGAATTCCCCTTATAACACTTTTATCCTCCTTGTCCATGTACCATGCTGCTAGGGTATCTGACAGTCATATTTGTTTATCCAGACAGTTTACCCCCACAGTACAACAGCCTTAAAACTTCATGCTCCCAAGGCAACATGTCTGTTTCCTGTCATTGCTGATATGACTTCTGCACGTGTGATGGATGTATAAGCTACGGAAGAGACAAATGGTGTAATTCAAAGTGATAATACTTAGCTTGCCTGAATGCGTTCACACTGGCTTTGAGTATTTGCTGATGGGTGTGTTTCCCCATAAGGCATAACAATCATTCAATTATACTAATTAATTAATTTCAGTGTGTTAATCAGTTAAGTGGACTGGCTGGCAGACCCTTTACAGCCACCACCTCAGGAGTATAATACAAAATAAAGCAAATATATAACTTATACTGACAATGAGAACATGAGTGGAGCAATGGCAATTTACACATGTGGAAATATATGCATTTTATAGGCAGCAGTATACAGTTAAAACAAAGAAAGCAACTGTATATATTATACTGACTATTACAAAGTAAAGGATCATTATTATTCAAAAACAAGCATTCTGATTGGACAGCCCAACCAGTACGCCCATTGTAAATTGCGCATATACCAATAGAAAAAGGTCTAGCTGCTGAAGTACTATTTAGCGGCCAGACCCTCTATTGGTATATGCTGGTATATATTGTATTATATACCAAAGACACACCAAAATGAGAAAAGTACGTTCTGCAAAACTAAAGAAATAGAAACATACCTGATTTTCCTCACATTTTTGCAATGTCCCTTGCAAACTTTTCTATTTTTTAAATAATAAAAAAAAAAACACAAAAGAGATGCTCCTTTCTCCATTGCTTCTCCTACTTTTCTTGCACTGATGTACTGTCCCATATGCATGCACAATATGTCAGCAAAGAGTGGATAACATGGAGGGAGGCTGAAGTGTCGTTATCCATCCATCCATCCAAACATACATCCATCCATCCATCCACAACTCCTTTTCCCATTTTTACAAATGGGGTCGGGATGCCACTTCAGCGGTGACAATCATCTACAGCCAAGGTTCACACAACTAGGTGGGTAGCCCTGCCATGAAGTGCCATTATATAAATGCATTATTTAAGAAAGTTAAGAAATTTCTTTCTGAAATAATGTTATTGTATAATAGCAATAGTCTACAACTTTGTGTGATTATATCAGGATTTACTCATGGTTGGCTTTGTTTAATCACTCAGGCTTTGCCCTCTTGATCAAACCACACCAACTCTGGGCAAATCCTGATATATCCACACACACAGTTGGGGACTGTCACTTAATTAGAAAATGCAAGTAACAATGGCAATTTACATGTGGAAATATTTGCATTTATTTACATAAAGCAGACATTTAGTGCACAGTTACCCTCTTCAGTCTACTTCATCAATAACTCATAAAAGTATTGTCAAAGACATTTCATTATATATAAGTGCCATAGCAACTAACATTACCCATAGTTTAAAAAGTAAAGCTAAAAAAGGAGCATTTAACTTGTAGAAACTGCTAACTAGCACCTCAACACCAATAGTGTAAGATTCAATTGTTGCAGGTTTCAGTGTTGCTGCTCTATGAATTTTTCTGTAGTGCAATATGGCTCAGTGCCTTCACCCACACTTACATCACACCACACAAATTCAGATGGTTGGACAGGCTGATTATACAAACGTGAGGTCAACTCATTACTGTTTGTGAATCTCTCTAGTTCCACATTGTGCTGACTGGTTAAACTCTGTGCTAAATTCAACACAATATTATGCACATGTAGTCAGCACTGCGCATGAACAGTTCACCACATGCTCACAGGGTGATATCTTTAATTTCACATCTGACATAATGGAAAATGAGTCATTATACAGCATACTTTATTCACACCATGTAACAATTACACAGCTGCCATGTTTTACACCTTAAAGTGCAATGTTCACATGTTGACATATACTACATATACTGAGCTGTCCCACCACCAGTCATGTAAATGTGGTGCCTGTCAGTGTGTGCCAGCTACACACCCAAGAATGGGTGGGCACAGACTGTTTACCATTTTGCTGCGTAATTTGTCAATTTTACTGACGTATTCAGAGGAAAAAGCCAGTGCTCCTTTTAGAGCACAAAGGTGGTTTGTGGAGGAAAGTAAAATATTCTACAACTTGCTACTCAAGGACTAAAACCACAGGCTGTTACAGGAAGGCTATGAAGGTCCTCAGTACAAGATTGAAACATGACATAGTTTGGCATAGGTGTTGACACATACTACTGGCTTTACGCGTCTGAATAAACAATGTTGTCACCATTTCAGTGACATGATGCAACAACTTCTTGACCTCCTTGGCCAGTGGGAGGCTGAGGGTAGAGCTGAATTACTACCAATGTACTGCAAATAACCTTTGTCTTACCTGCACATACAGTGTGCCAGTCTGGGCCATCCACATATCTTACTCGCTCCTGTTTCTCTCTCTCTCCATGGCCCCTGAAATTACTACACAGAATGCACAGCTACACAGAAGGTGGAGGACAGAGTTCCTCAGAGAGCACCGGGTAAGTAAACCTGCTTCGTACAGTACAGGTTTAAATGTTAGTAATCTGCTCAGCTAGTAGAGTTGTAGTTTGACACAGATTACAGAACAGCTAGTTAAACACAATCATTTTTACTTTTATGACTAATCAGTGATGTCCTTTTATATGATCGCTAATGCATTAAATGAACTGCATTTATTTTACACTGTTATTTTGCTGTGAATGCTCAGAAGCATTTTTTGTGGTTGCTTCCTTCCACCCCACCATCCTTTTAGTATTCCAGACCCTTACTCCTAATTTTCTATTACTGTTTATTAACTGCTCCCATGTCCTCTTGAGAAAACTATTCCCTGAAAAATGCAAATACGCAAGCATGCATGCACACTTTGTTGATACTATCTATGTAAGAACAGTTGTATTGCATTTTCATTAACTGTTTTTTTTAATCCACATCAACTTTGGGTAAGATGCATTAATTACTCTTTTGTCTTCCTCATCCTACATGCTGACTTACCATTAGCTGATCTGAGTCAATACTTGTTACCTTAAAATTATTTATCACTTCTTTTCCCTTCCATTCCCCTGCTTATTTAAGTCAAATCTTTCCTCTCACCTCTAGTACTCCTTTTCAGCTAAGCAAGTTCTTTTCTCTAGCTTTTCATTTGTTTTTTTCTAGCTATTTTTACTTTGTCCTCCTTCTGTTGATTATCATCATTCTTGCGTCCACCCTTTTCCCTTCCTTCTCTTTCCTACTTACCAAATCACCTTTTTTTGTACTCTGCAAACCTCCTCACAGTAATATTCCCTTAATTCAAAATGTCCATCTAAAATATATTATATCCTTCTGAGTCACATGAATCCATATTATTTTGTGATTCTTCATAATAAAAGCATAGCTCTTTATGCTGTAGTCCTCGCTGAAATACCTAGCTATTTCCTGCCACTATGATTATGGTGCATATGCCTCCCTGTTTCTTATCCACACACAAATACAAACAATTGATGAGGGTATGACTGAGACATACAACCTACAGCCAGTATTTGAAAGACAGTGACACACATGCAAACACAATCAAAATTCCACAGAAACATAAACAGTGCTTACAAATACTTGGAAAGTAAGGAGTGCCATATAATACATGGAATTAAAACAAGTCACCATTCCAAGCATTTATCTAAGAAAAAAACTGTCAAAAGCCATTTGCTGCAAGGGTAAAGCCCTCTGTAATTCCCATGCAGGAGCTGTGTTTACACACCTTATCAGCTTAGAAGCCACTGCATATTTAGAGAAAGGAACCTTTTCCCCCATTATGTTTCCCACCTTCCTTGCTGACAGCTGTAAAGTCCTCATCTCCTTCAGCAGTACTGCCCATAAATTCACAGCTGTGCTGCTAACACCATTCAACCTTTTGTCTCACAAATTCTACTTCCTTAACACATTTCTTACTCATGTTTCATCAAAACAGCACCTGCTTTAATACCAACAGGGGGCATATCAACAACTATACTCACTACTAATGTTTGCATTGTTGCAGCTGACCTGCACCCCACTAATCTTTATATTCACATAAATCATCAATTTCCAGAATTTATTATAATGTAACAAGACTCCTGATGGGACACACCTGTCGTATTCATATGTAACATGACTGAAAACAGCCTTTAAAGATACGCAGTTCTGATTGCTAATAAAATGTGCATAGAAACAGTATGACTACACTGTCATGATGATGTAGCATTCAACAAAGATATTATTAATGGGACTTTCTTCTCTTATCAAGTGGTTCACTTTTCTTCTTTTTAACCAGTTCAAGAAAAGAACTACACAGAGCCAAGTATATGTATTATTTACACCATAAAAAGAGGTTATTTACAGTCAACCCAAATTACTAAAGTCTTTCAATGTTACTCATATGTATGTATAACAGACAAGAAGTGGCTACATCTGAATTCCTTTGTGGACAAAGTCTATCTGAAAACTTAGAATTCCCAAACTCACAGCAGAAAACATAAAAACTGAATTAAACTTCAGAACAGAGTTGAATCAGCAGGCTATAAGAAAACTGTATCTGCTTGAATCTCCAGTCAGAACATGTTATATTAGTCTAAGTACTTAGTAAGTCTAAGTACTTACAAGAAAAATAACACTTATATCAGATAATGTAGCCAAAGAATAAGGTGCTTTTTCAAACAAATACCTACCTTCATATTTTTCAGTAATGATGAGGATGGACAAAATTCCAAATCTTTATCAGCCAACAGTGTTGATTAATGTAGAAATAAAATACTCACCAAAACTTTGACTTTCTAAGTGTTACTGCACATTTTTAGTGTAATAACATCAGTTTGTAAGAGTCAGAAATAGTGTGGATAACATGCATCTGTTTAGCAAATGTTATAGCACACTTTTGTAAATCTGAAACAATGGAGCCATATTTTTTATAATTTTACCAACTTATTTGATTCAATGGTTGTATGCCTTTGGAGTTCTGGAAAAGTTCGGATGCAGTCCAGTGTACTATATGATGGTATACTTCTGTACCAATTTGAAACGGTGCATATGCCCAATGTGATTTATGCCTCTTTGGACAGTCCTTGTGCATCCACAGATCATAATGCAGTAATATGGTCTGCTTGGCAAGAAAGGTGTGTAATAACATCATAGAAAACTCAAACAAAGGAGCAAAAAATAAGGATTGGCTTCAGAAAGACGGTGGGTGTGGTAGCAGCCAGTTCCTCACTGTTTGCCTTGCTTTTGCAACAAGGCCCTAAGCTCATTAAATCAACGTGAAGAGATGAGCTTGCTAAATATCCTGCTTATGGCTGCAGCAGGGTGTGCAGGAACAGCATGTAGTACTAAGGTATGGCTGCAGGGAAAGGTAAGAACAAGAAGCACATGTGCCTCAATTAGGCTGTGTACAATCATACATGCAAAGTAATTTGGGAGGAAAACTAATCTGGAAGCTTTAAATGCTCATTATACAGGTAAGCTCATCAATTTTTGACCAAATTAAAAGGTTGTAATGAAAATATAGGACAGTGATGAAAAGGGATAGAACATAAGATAACCTATGGAATGAGCAGGGTGAAGTTGGAGGAGGTGGAGTTTTTTGTTTTACGAGTCTGGTGCCCATTTTATATATAAATAAATAAATAAATAAATATATATATATATATATATACACACACACACACACACAAAAAGAGAGGGCAAGTTGGCAAAGGAAATAAGGAAAAATAAGGAAAGTAAGAGGAAAGTAGGAGGTTTAATGCAGGTAGCAAGGTCATACAAACAAACAGAAGACAGACAAGATTGACAGGGAGGTGCTGTCACCATGAAGTAGGGGGAGCACAATGGAGAAGGGGACATCAGACAAACAGAGGGTAGAAAATGGTGATAGGGATTACTGGACAATAAACTGGGGATGGTCACAGACAGAGAAGTGAGGAAATCATTTGGAGGGGGATAGGATGGGGTTGTGCAGCAGCAATCCAGGAGGATCTTACCCCTCCCTGGTTTCCTTCTCTTTTGGGGCCTGGCTCAGACGTAGGAGCCAATGTAGGACAAGGATGTGACTCAATGAGTTGTAACAGGAGGCATCTAGACTCCTGTCAATAGGTTTTCCCATGGCATTTGTAAGCTGCCAATGGGCGACACAGCTGTCACATCCACTTACTCTGCTACCAATGGGTACAATAGCACCACTGTTCAGTGCAGTGCTGGCCAGAGTGCCTGCTGTAGCTACTGTAACAGGTGTGGAGGTGACTGTGGCATCATGGGACCAAGATGTTTTAAGGGTTGCTATTGGTGGTGTTGTTGCCACATGTTGGGGGATGACAGGCCTTGCTGGAGGGATAGGTGCAGGTCTAGATGCTGCTGTATGCAACTGTAAAATAAATGGAGAGACACAAAATAATAAAAAAAATAAATGCATGTAATACAGTGGATAGTGAGAAACAGACTGGCTATAGAGAAGTACAGATATATTGAAAACATGCAGCATACATGTACACTTATGGTTACAATCTGAAACATCAAAAGCTCATATGAGTGAATGTTTTTTTTCAGGCTGTAAATAACAATGAAAGCTCACATGAATGAACATTATTTTCAATGGAGTTTTTGCCTTCAGTGTTTTGTATGGATTGTGGTGCAGCGGAGTAAGGGAATTTGCCCTTACCCCGCTGTTGTGTAGTCTTGGAGTTTGTATAAATAATTAGTAGGGTGTGTGTGGACACCACTACAAAAAATTACTTTTGATTTTTGTTGTTTTTGATCATTTTAGATTTGATCTAACATGATCGTTCTTTTGAAGGTCAGCATTTCAAATGTTCAGTGTGATTGATGGTATACTCCTACTATATATATTTATTTTATATATATATATATATATATATATATATATATATATATATATATACACACACACACACACACACTAGACTCAATTACACTGCTTGAACCATGGAGCTTAGCACTGAAGTGTCAGTAATGGAGAAAATCTCTACTATGTCAGACTATAGCTGTACTGATTAACATTTAAACCTGTACTATATGATGCAGGTGTACTTACCCCAGTGCTCTCTAAGGCACTTTATCCTCCTCCTGTACAACTGTGCATTCTCTGCAATAGCTTCAGGGGCTATAGAGAGAAAGACAGAACTGTGTAAGATATGAGGATGGCACAGTCTGGCAGGCTGTATTTTCATATACGTCAAGGGTTATTTACAATACATTGGTGCTGCTTCAACTTTAATATCAGCCTTCCACCAGCCAAGGAAGTCAGGATGTTGTCATCTCATGTCACTGTAATGGTGACAAGATTGTTCACCCATGTACAGGATGTCAGTCACGTGTCACTTCCTATGCCAAGTCAAACTATTCCATGTCTCAGTCTTGTACTGAGAACCTTCATAATCCTCCTATAACAGCCTGTGGTTATGTCCTTGTGTAGTGATTAGGGGAACATTTTACTTTACCCTACTCACCTCCATTGTGCCTTAAAAGGAGCACTAGCCTCTCCTTCTGTAGACATGTCTATAAATGTGACACATCGCAGAGAAAAACAGCAGATAATTCACATCTACAACCATTATCGGGTGTGCCAGCTGGTGTGCAATGGTGGACAGCAGCTCACTTGCACAACTGGTGATGAGACAGCCCAATATATGTACTATATGACAATGTGTGAATGTAAACATTGCACTTTAAGATGAGAAACATGACAGTCCTGTTTCTGTTTATACATTGTGAATAAAGCAGCACACTTTGCACACAGTGCTCCATTTCAATTAGGACAGATATGGAATTACAAATATACCTCGGAAGAGATGGGGTAAACTGCACATGCATAGTGCTGCTTGCATGTACCCAGTTATGGAAACAGTGCTGTGCAGAATTCAGCACAGAGTTTGATCAGTCAGCATGATGTGGAAATTGAGCAATTCACAAACAGTAATGAAGAGAACTGTCATTTGAATAATCACCATGTCTGAACACTTGAATTTACGTGATATAAGCACAAGTGAAGGCATTGAGCCCCAGTGCACTATGGAAAAATTCCGACGGCAACAATGTCAAACCCCGCAACATGTGAATCTTACACTAACTGCTTAGAAGTGCTGGATAGCAGCTTCTGCAATAAGTAGTACTTTTTCAGCTTCACTTTTTAAATCTATAGGTAATGTTAGCTGCTGTTTCAGTTAAGTGTACAATGAACTAGCGTTGGCCGTACTTTTATAGGTTAATGAACAAGTGGAATGAGGGGAATGCTGTTATAGTAAGGCAGATGATAACAGATGTTCAAATAGATCACTGTTGCAGTAGCCTAAGATAATGGCATCATATCCTGCCAAGGATTGTAAAACTAGCCAGCCTCCACAGCCTTAGAGCACCTTCCATGTCCCTTAACTGGGAGAAAGGAAAAAGGAAAATATCCATACTCTGGCATAAAGCATAATAAAATAAGGAGAATGGAGGAAGGCAGGGTGTTTGTACTGCAAAAATGATCTATTCAACCATCTACTGTTATGGTAGGTTTACTTTCACAACTGCACTATATTCATCATAAGAGCACTGTTGTATTAGTCTAAGCTGTATGGGTTGAATACCAGAGCTTAGAAAGAAAGGAGGTGGAGGAAGAAGAAGGATCAGAGTCCAGGAGACCCTGAAGAATAATCCTAGCAAAGCCTACTTTAGACCTAGAGAAAGAATCCAGCTTGTAGTGCTTGGCAAATGTGTGTACAGATGGTCAAGTTACTCTCTCTAGTACATTTCTAAAGTCCAACCCTTCCAAAAAAGCCACTAAAGTAGCCAACACCCTGGTAGAGTGTGCTCCGATGTTGCCTGGAAGTGTCTTGTTAGGATGAGAGTAACAAAAAAAGCAGTAGTATGAGACAACATTTTAGAAATGGTCTGTTTTTACACTGATTTGCCTTCTTTCTTACTTTCATAGGAAGGAAACAGTTGATTAGAATTAGTGAAGGTTTTGTCATGGAAATGTAGTATCTGAGTTACCTGTGGGCCTCCAGAATGTGCAGAATTGTTTCAACCCTATTTATTAGATCAGAACAGAAAGCATGGAAATGAATAGCATGGCTCAAAGTAAACTCTGCAACCACTTTACGAATATAGGAAGGATTTATTCTCAGCATTACCCTATACTGAATCACGTTCTGATACTCTTCTTGCAGAAGTCATGCAATGAGTAACACTGTTTTCTTGTATAAAAACTTCAAATTACACTCATAAGCAGGTTCCAAGGGAAAAATTGCAAGGTATTCCAGTACAAAATTAAGATCCCAAGATGGAGCCACCTGTCCTCTAGGTGGCCAGATAACTAAGAACCTGTTACAAAAACAGTTTGACTTGAGGAAGGGTAGAAAGGGGGATCCATAGGCAGACAGGGATGGCTAACAGCTGAATGTTAATAGAAGAGTGAGAAAGGCGAGACGATAATAACTCACACAGATAGTGTAAAACCAGAGACATCTAGACCTTAAAGGATGCCAGTTCTTTCTTTGGCACCAAGTAGAATCTATTTCCATTTAGCTAAATATGATTTTACGTAGCAGGTTTCTTAGTCTACTTTAATATTTGCTGCAAGTCCATGGAAAACAAGTGCCTAAAAGATATTAAAATTATATTATCAGGCAGTGAGGTTAAGAAATTGAACACTGGGGAGAATCAAACAACCCCTGTCCTGTATGAGTAATTCCCGTCATAACAATTTTTGTAGTAATTGTCACTGGCCAATTTAAGAAGAGAGAACAACTGCTGCATGGGCCAACATGGAGTTACCAGTATCATCACTGGATAGTCCTTCTTCCTTTATAAGAACCTTGGTTATATTAGGAAAGGCATACAGGAACATCCCTGTCCATGGATCTATCTTTCAGGCCTTTGTGCAAGGAGTAATGAAGTAGAATAAACCATCTGTTGCGAATACAGGCAAACATATCCACTTGAGCCATTCCCCATACTTATATCAATTCCTAGAAGACACTGTGGTACAACTTCCAATCATGGGGGTCTGTCCTAGTTTTGCTCAGCTTGTCTGCAATAACATTCAACTCTGGCAGAATGTAAGTAACTTGTACGGTCAGATTGGGTTGAATTGCTAATTCCCAGACTACCATCTCTAGTCTATAAAGGGGGTAGAATCTGATCCTCCCTGTTTATGTATCAAATCATCATTGCAGTATTGTCTAAGATTACTAGACTCTGGAACTGCAAACTCACAACCGAATAACAGGAAGGCTCCACTGAAGAATAGTAGTATCCACAAGTTTATTGAAGCGCTTTTCGTTCAAGTAGCATACAGAACTTCATCAGAATAAACAGATTTAAAGTACAAAGCTTCTTTTATAACAATTCAAACTTGTCATGTGATGTGTTTTTGACCTATAATCAAGCTCAGCTTCTTAACTGCATTTAACTGCTTAAGCTGGACTTAACCCTATGCATTCTGAATCTTTCTTGCATTTCCTTCTTCTTAAAGAATCGGTACTTACGTATTATCGCAGATTTATGCACTGTCATAGTTCGTTATGTGTGCGCGGAAACAGGTCTCCTAATCTGAAAAGGGGTCTGTAAAGAAATAATCGTTAGTCTGTCACAGGGGGGTATGATCCAGGAAGAGGGGTAAGGGTGCAACTTTGTACTGTGGAGAGATGTACCACTTTGCTCTTGTAACTGCTTGATGATCGCTGCATTTCTCAAATTGATGTTATCGAAGGGAAAGCAAGTCAGGAAATACACCGTGTAACTGTAGCACACATAATCTGTCAAGGACACATTTTGCATACTTAAACAGAAACAAGTGCATGAAACATGGTAAAAAGTGTTATTCAAAGTGTTGTGGACGCCTCGGATAAAACGTGATGGACTGCTGGACAGCTGTGATTTAGACATGGTAAGGAAACGGAGTTACAAAACTGAGGTGAGCTATGATCAGAAGTGTACATAGCATTTTTAAAAAAAATAAACTGTTTTCTTTTTCTTTCATGCTGTTAGCTGCAGCAGTACAGCAGTGATCCACATATACCCTTTTAGATCAGTGTGGAAGCACTCATCGTCTATTTAACAGACTTGCTCAGACTCGTACAGTAATGGTTGCAAATCATTCTCTGAATACTGATGTGAATGCTGCTATAACATTGCTAACGGTGTCTCAAATGATCCAACAATAGTGAAGCAAACCTGTGTTTTCCACAGTATGGTATAACTTTTCCCATAGTATGTCAGTCCCAAAATACTTCACACCAGTTTCATGCACTCGTTTCTGTTGAACTGTGCGAAATTCGCAACCGCGAAAATCTGGTTGCGATAATACTAAGTACCAAAGAATCATATAAAAAATGCACTAGTTTAAAAATGTGCTAGTTTAAAACAACAAAGTCTGTACACATTTACACAAGAATAGTGACAACATATAAAACAACTTACAGTCCTTGTTAAAATGTTCCTTAAAAACTAAAATTTGATCTATTTATCTTAGCAAGTTTTTAAGTTTTAATAAACAGGTGATAGAGCAAGCTTCATTCAAGTCTGGATATATAAAGGCATTCAATTTGATTTGCCATATCAGCTCTAATTTCTCCAACAACAAAGGAAAAGGACTCCCTTTGTTACCAGGTTCAACTTGGTCAATACCTCTAAATTTAAAACTGTGGTTCTCAAATTCTGCTATGTGCTTGGCCAGAGCATTTTCTGTTCTAGCCCTATTGATGCTGTATATATGTTCATACAGCTGCTCTTTTAGTTTCCTATCGGTCTTCCCAACATAAAAAGCCAGGCATTGTTGGCATTGGGCTAAATAAACTACTAATTTAGAATTACAGTTAAGTTTCTTGTTTAACTTATATTTTTGTTCTCTAACCATGAATGTTTGACCCACGTCTATGTGTTTACAGTAGGGACAACACTCACATCTGAACATCCCTTGTAGCCTAGTATTAGTCCTTTTCTTATGCTCCAGTAGACTTTTTAAGTTGTGTCCTCTTTTAAAGATTATCTCTGGGTGTTCACCTATTTTTGTACAAAACTGGGGTTCACCCATTATTAAGGACGTTTTTTTACATAAAATTTCCCTTATACTATATGCATCCATGCTGAATGGTGTTATAAAACTGACTGTGTAGTTGTTATTGGGAAAATTACTTTCAGTTCTTACACCCCTCTCATGGGTTTCCTCTAATGTGGGCTCTAGTGTTGATTCAGGTAGTTCATTGTTAAGGAGTGGTTGGTACACTCCCCTGTTTCTCTTGGTCTTCATCTCGTCTTGTATGTCTAAAATCAGAGAATCTGGATAGCCTCTTTTAAGGAACATTTTCCTTAAAACTTCACATCCAAGTTAAAAAATCTTTCTCTAAAGTGACCATCCTTGCAGCCCTCACTAGTTGGCCCTTGATGACTGACCTTCTGATGAAAAGAGTGTGAATTGGAAAAATGCAGGAAGGCATTTGAATAAGATGCTTTCCTATAAATCTTTGCTATGTATCTTTTTAGGATTCTATCTTTTTCCAATTCTACGTCTAAATAAGACATGTTTTCAGTATGAAAATTGTATGTAAATTGGAGAAAGCTTGTAGTTCTGTTAAAATAATTAACCAGTTTTTCAGCTGTAATTCTGTCACCTTTGATGATCAAAAAAATATCATCCAAAAATCTTGTGTAAAAAATATTTGGTTGTAAATTTGACTATTCTTACTGATGTGCTCTAGTTCCCAGTGGGGCATTACTAAGTTTGCAAAACTGATCCCATAAGGTGAACCCATGGCCACCCCTACTTTCTGTAAAAAGTATTCATCCTCAAATATAATGTAGTTGTTTGTTAGTATTATATCTAGTAGCTCCTCGACTAGATGTATTTCATTAAGAGGTGCACCCTTAGTCTCATCATTCTTGAAACCCACTCTATTCCTTCCAAATGGGGAAATGAAGTATATAAGTCCTTTGCATCTACTGTGAGGAAGTTGTAGTTCCCTTCAAAGGTTAAATCATTAATTCTTTTCAGGAAGGTCCATGAGTCCTTACAACTTTGGGGTTCCTGATTAATCCACCTTTTTAAAATAGAGTCCACATATTTAGCACATGGGCACGTTATACAGTTCCTGGCATCTACCCGAGGGCTCTTGAGTGGATTGGCCAAATTTTTATGGACTTTAGGGATTCCGAACAAAGTAGGGGTCCTTGGTGCTGGCATACGAAAATAGTCATACACCGTTACCTTGATTTTGTCTTCTATGAATTGGTCATTAATGTACGAATTAATACGTCTGTACACCATATTCAATTAGTTGAGTGAGATTTTAGTGTATGTTTCAGTCAAAAGCAGTGTTGTTGTAATCGTTATTTCCATCAAAACCAACCCTCCCCCTTGTCAGGTTTCATAACCCTCACATATGCATTCTGCAACTCAAACAGTACTTCCCTCTCAGTCTCACTGATACTAAAATTATTACACTTATTTAATTTCCTACTGTACTGGTGATGTTTATATAAATTCCTCAGGTCTAACTCATATACACACTCAAAAGTAGAAATAAGTGGATGTAATGGGGGGTTGTATGTGCTGGTTGTTTTAAATTCATCATTATTATACTCATTAATCCCCAACAATGTTACTAAATTCAGTTTTCTTGTAAATATTTTAAGGTCTAACACAGTACTAGATAAATCAAATTTATGTGAAGGGACAAAAGTGAAGCCCTTTGCTAATAGTTCAACAAGTTGTAGGCTAACCTCGTATGACGAATAGTTATAGATTTTAAAGTTTTTCCCTTCACTCATTATCACAGAAAGTTTTCTCTCAGTGTTAAACAGTACCTGAGTTTGGAGGTGAATTACCTCCTCCGTTTCTTCCTCTTCCATGGGTTAGAGTTCCTCCCTTGTTGGTTCTGGTACCTCCGTGTACTGGTTGTTGGCCTGAGGTTGTAAAAATTTCCACTCTGTGGGATATACGTATTTGTTGGTTGATTTATTTGTACCTGGGTGTGAAATCTGGTCATGTCTCTGTTCGGCTCACCGTAGTGGGAAGACTGGTTTGGCCTGTTTGTCGCTGTTCTTCCTTGCTGAACGTCTGAGTAGTTCACACTGGAGTTACTAGCTCCACCCCTGATGATGTCACATCCTCCCATTCTATGTTATTGGTGTTTCCTGAATTCGATGGGTGTGTCCCATCTCGTCCAGTAGGGTTCCAAACTTGCGAAGGAGGTGGTTTGGACTAAGCTATCCCTTTGTTGTAGTCACCACGGTCCCTTAGTAGCTTTTTGTTCTTAATTGTTTTCATTTTGTCAATGTATTCGTTTAAACTGTTGAACACACTGTTGTATTCAAAGCGATAATGGTTAAAGTCTAAATAGTTTTTAATTGAGGTATCCAACTCAGTTACCTCTCATGTTAGAGTGCCCACAGTTACTTGGTAATGTTTGCGCATTAGACTTAGAGGAGTTCTAGCCCTTGCTTATTAAACAGTTAGATCAACTCTTTATGAAAGGTGGATCCGGCTACCAACCACGTGGGGTTTTGGTGGTGACGTAGCCCTTTATGTGCTAGTTCCCCATGTGTGCATTCATTGAAATAAGCTATCTCCAATTGCAACTTTTTAAGTTTTAATAGTCTGTAGTCCAAAGTCTTTAACTTCTCTACTATGTTATTTAAAATTCCCTCCAGCCGGTTGCTCCTGGTTCGTTAGGGCAGATCGTATGTCCAAGTTTATCAGTTCATTCAGCCATACATGTAAGTTAGGAGCCATAATATGCCCCGAGGGAACCCCTGTGTTGTGGTATACTGGTGCTGGACCAACCAGTCCTGTACTCCACACTCTGTCACTAATTCTTGTGTTGCTGCCGTCCTGGATGGGTTGAGTGCCAGGGTTAGTCATAGTGTTAGTAGGACTCTTTCCTACTCCTACTACATTCAAGTCTGCATGGTGAAATACGTTGTTTCCTTGTCTCTGTTCAATATTGGGAGACAAGGAATCTAACCTGGCTGCCATGTCATCCACACGTTGAGTAAGCATTCCAACCAGGACAGTCAAATTACCAATGTTATCACTGGGTGTTTGAGAAGCCATCATGAACGAAGTATTAGGACTACTAAGATCCTCAGCTGCCATTCACAAACCAACAAATGCAAGACTCTGAAACTGCAAACTCGCAAATGAGTAACAGGAAGGCTCCACTGAAGAATAGTAGTATCCACAAGTTTATTGAAGCGCTTTTTGTTCAAGTACCATACAGAACTTCATCAGAATAAACATTTAAAGTACAAAGCTTCTTTTACAACAATTCAAACTTGTCATGTGATGAGTTTTGGCCTATAATCAAGCTCAGCTTCTTAATTGCATTTAACTGCTTAAGCTGGACTTAACCCTATGCATTCTGAATCTTTCTTGCATTTCCTTGTTCTTAAAGAATCATATAAATAAATGCATTAGTTTAAAAATGTGCTAGATTAAAACAAATTCTGCACACATTTACACAAGAATAGTGACAACATATAAAACAACACACATTCCTTGTTAAAATGTTCCTTAAAAACTTTGATCCGTTTATCTTAGCAAGCTTTTAAGTTTTAATAAACAGGTGATAGAGCAAGCTTCATTCAAGCCTGGACATGTAAAGGCATTCAGTTTGATTTGCCATATCAGCTCTAATTTCTCCAACAACAAAGGAAAAAGACCCCCTCTGTTACCAGGTTCAACTTGGTCAATACCTCTGAATTGTTATAAAAGAAGCTGTGTACTTTAAATCTGTTTATTCTGATGAAGTTCTGTATGGTACTTGAAATAAATTTGTGGATACTACTATTCTTTAGTGGAGCCTTCCTGTTATTCAGTTGTCTAAGATTACTAGCAGTAGCTATGGAATCCAAATACTGTTAACAGATTTTATAGCATTTATTACAGTCATAATTTATTATGTGCTTTAATTTCTCCTGTTTGTTCCACATACCTTGAACTTTCACCTCATTGGATTCCGCCCCCAAATGAAGGCTGAGGCATCTGTGATTACAGACTGAGTAGGGAATGGAAGGGAGAAGGGAAGAAGGGGAGAAGGAGATAACTAGGTACAGAGGTAACTGGTCCACCCTCCGGAGAAGGGGAGGCCTAAGTACAGAGATAACTGGTCCACCCTCCAGAGTAACACCATTTTTACAAATCCCAAACTTTGAATCTGAAATGATAGAGAGTGCTGGAGTAGGGTCCAAACTGATATGACAAACCACTGAATTTTCCTCATGTGATGTCTGGCCAAAGGCCATGAAACCTAGAATCTTGAGATATTCTCTAGGCGATGCCAGAGTCTGTTTGGAAAATATCAGAAACATTCCACTTTTTCCTGAGGGAGAAAAGCCATCATAAGAGATGTATCCAGGAGACATCCCTGAAGAACTATCCTAAGAATGGGATGAGAGAAGATTTCTCAATGTTCACTTGAAAATCTCATAAAGAGAATTTTTTTTACCCAAGCCAGACATTCTTAACAACTTGTAAAAGAAGCTGCAAAAATATAGTTACCTTAATAGGTTCAAAGGTTGGTACTAGGCTATCGGCCCTAGTGCCTATACAAGCCTAGCCATAACAATTCCCTGGCTATTTCTTCCCACACTATTTACTTCCCTGGACCCCTGTATAGGTTCATAGGTTGTAATATATGGAAATATGTGAACACACTGCAACAGACTATTACAGGAGTCAGACACTTTGTAAACACTCTGGGAGCTATTGACAAACAAAAGGTTAAAACAAAAAATTGAAAATGTAAACCAGACGTAAATATGTTGTAATAAGCATCTGAAATCTTTGAGAACTGAAATGTTATAAGCATCTTTTAAATCCAGTGTTACTAGAAAACTGAGAGTTGGAATGAGAGGTAACACAGGCTATAGAGGCAGCATTTTGAATTTTGATGGGAAGGTTTAGAAAAGAAAGGCACAGAACAAGTCTCAAAGTTCCTTCTTTCATTGATACCAGGAAAATGCCTGAATGGAACCCTTTCCCTCTTTGATCTGGGGGATCAGGTTCTATAACTCCCTCAGATAGCATTTGATCTAGGAAGAAACAGGTTGGGGTGACTGGATGGATGCAGAGAAATCCCATGAAAAGGAAGATGTGATTCCACTGCCAGTTGTAGCCTTTTGAATAATTCTCATAACCCAATTGTTTGAAATTATCTAGTGCCACAAAGAGAAGGGAAGTGAAGACCTAGACTTTGGGAAAGCTTTACTAGAATGACAGGGTGGACAGGGAGAAACACATGATGAGGCATATAATCAGACTGCTTTTTTAGACAGTCCTTGGTTTGAAGAAGATCTTCTCTTCTTTTTTGAACCTCTATGCATTTACTTTCTGAAATTTTGTTTGCTTGTGCATTGCTGAGATTGTTTACTCTGTTTCCTAAGAAAGGAACCTGAAGTGGAAAAAATGTTTGTATTGTCTTTTACGTGGAGGGATGAAAAATCTGGTTAACTTCCTGAATTAACTTACCCATCTCACCACATCTTTTAAGGATTCAGCAGAAGAAGGGCCAAACAGTATGTCTTTATCCAGGGGAGCATTCTGGAGCACAGCTTTGACATCTTCTGGTAAATTCTGAGAACAGTAACCCAGTAACTCTTATCACTGACCCGGTGCCAGTTGCTCTAGACTCAACATCAGCAATGTCATAGGAACATTTTAGAAAGTATTTAGTTATCTGAGACAGAGAATATAACAGATAATTTGCAGATGCCAGTTTCTGAAGAAAGAATATCAACTAATTTTCTCATACTGTTAAAGGAAGCCTGACAATTCACTATCCTGCTGGTTAAGGTGCAAGAAGTACAAACTTTCCTCCTAAACCTATCAAAAGCTTTCTCATCTTTTCCCAGAAGTGGGTTTAGCTGCCATAATATGTTTGGCAGTACCTGGTGTTGTCCGAAAAATCACTGCAGGGTCTGATCTAGGGTTTGAAAAAAGAAATCAGTGAATCTGGGGACCTTATATAATTTATCTAATTTTCTGGGAGTAGAAGCAAGCTCCGGGTTCTTTTTCTTGCTGGGGCACAACATGGGCACAGTAGCTAGCTGGTAGGGCATGTAACCCCCCCCCCCCAAAATGATACAGAATGTGCACAAAAGATAGATACCTGCTATCCATAGCTATACTAGCTAAGCATTCTTCACAAGAATGTAGTCCCATAACCAACGAAATATTAGAGCAACTTTCTCAGAATAAGTCATGACCTTCAGCCACTATAGAATCTAATTAGTCGGTGATTCCATGTATAATGAGTCAAACATTATGTCTTCCTAAACTATCCAGCAAGTTTTTCACAAATGTAGACTTGACTTTTCTTGCTCTAGATTTATGCAATCAAATAACCTTTCTAAAACTCTTCTGCCCCATTCACAATCAGATAAATCATTTCCTTACCACCACCACTGGACATAAGCAAACTAACAGTCACACTTTTTGTTCTATAAAAAAGGATCTTTGGCACTGTAACTCAGTTAATTCTCAAAAACCTTCTTCACTTATCTGGCATCCTCATGATAGCCTGTTACAAGGCAACAAATTATCTAAACAGGACCTCTACTTTCAAAATTCACAAGACAACCTCTACAGAAGTACATTGCCAGTAGAAATTCCTGAAGGTTAGGGTCTTAGACTCAGTGTTTACACAATATATTAACATCTGTTCATATACTACAGTAACTTCTTATCAACGCGCATACTCTTTTATATATTCGTATCACTTCAACTTCTTTAGAAATTCTCTCTCACTTTCCAGCATATGTTTTCATGGAAAAACTTTTAATAAGAATTGCACAATTATTATCTTTTAATCTTCCATCAGTTATTTCAGCAAAATAAAGTATGATGCTTGGGGATGTAAAAAGGGAGGTGGACCACGGTAATATTAGGGGAAGATATAAATGTGTCTTTTAATCCAGGCTCAGATGCCACATATAAATTGCACCCACAATTTACAGCTGTAACACACAGAGAGACAGAACTGTAATGCACAGAGAAAATGGGTTAAGGGGGTGCAAAATTCCCATTTGGCAGATGTACACTGGCATTTATACCACCATCAGAAACATAAGCATGTCATTCAAACTGGGGTTTTGTCCTGATCATGTGCTATTTTATTTGCTTACTTAGTATTTGTTAACCTTACAGGTAGATCTGTCCAAGTTGACCCTTTTTTAAATTATAGCTTCTATCACAAGGCAAATAAAGCTACAACCAACCAACCAACGCAATCACTATAATGTACACATAAAACAGTTATACCAAGTATTGCAATATACACAGCACACAATGAACATAAGGGAGAGATTAGGTAACTTTTGTATTCAATGCACAGCAGATCAAAGACAACACTGCTAAATCTCTCATGCCAAAAGAAAGCCTGATAGCAGATATGGTTGAAGCATAAAATATTGAATATGTCAGTGACTGAATATACTGAAACACTAGATTCAGCAACATCAGTCTATCACCTTGCCATGCTATAAAAAGTACAATAAGTTCATAAGTACCATATCAGTAGATGATTGAATGATCACTGGTGCAGTAGACTTAGCTGTACGGATCATATTATACCAAGGATATAACAGTTGGCTGCTGCGGTAGACGTAGATGTACGGATTATAGCATACCAAGGATATAACAGATGGCCAGCAGAGAGAGGGAGGCTATGAAAGGACAATGCTAGAAACAACAAAAATAAATGTCCACACCTTGACATAAAGAAAAAAAAAACACACTCACACACCAAAAACAAGGGGGATGGAGGGAGGAAGTAGCTACTGCAGCAGTGATCATTTAAACATCTACTATTATGGTAAGTTAAACTTACAAAACTGAACTATTTTCATCATAATGATCATGGCTGTAGTAGCCTTAGCTATATGGGTAGATTACCCTAGCTAACTACATTTGGGAGGTGGAAGGAGAAGAATATGGGTGCCCCTAGAGAATGGTCCAAGCAAAGCTTGATCTGGACCTAGGGAAGGAATCAAGCTAATGGTGCTTTGTAAAAGTTTGTACTGAGGACCAAGAAGCAGCTTCTAGAATACTTCTAAACTTCAACCCTTTCCAAAAAGTCATAGATGATGCCTAGGCCCTGGGAGAGTAGGCCTTGACCCTGCCTGGAATAGTTTTGTTATGGTGAGTACAACAAAAGGTAATAGCCTTAGAAAACCATTTGGAAATAGTTTGTTTTGAGATGGGTTGTCCATTCTTCTTACCTTCATAAGACATGAGTAAGTGATCCGAAGATCTGAACGATTTAGTGCTGTCAAGATAGTAGCAGAGTTGTCTGTGGAAATCCAAGGTATGAAGTATCCTTTATCCCTCATTTTTAAGTTCAGGAAAGAAAGGAAACAAGGACACCACTTTAGGCATAAAAGAAGGATTAGTGTTCAAAGAAATCCTGTCTGTATGGAAAATAAGATAGGTTTGAATCCTCTTAAGAGCTTGCAACTCAAATACCCTTCTTGCACAGGTCAGAACAATCAGTAAAACCATTTTCCATGTTAAGAACCTGAAGTCAGTTAGTTTAGCTGGCTCAAATGGACCAAGTGTTAACTTCTCTAACACAAAATTAATATCCCAAGGAATGGCCACCAGTTTTTTTTAGGCTTTTAATGCAAAACCCCTTTCAAGAACATTTTGACATGAGACTGCATTGAAAGAGGAAAATGTCCAATAAGTGAACCTTGACAGAGGAATAAGAAAGGCTACAGGATAATAACATACACAAATATTGCAGAATGAAAGAACAACTAGCCTAGAACGAGTGCTAGTTATGTTGTTGGCAGCAACTAGAAAACCTTCCATTTGCTAATATATGATTTTCTAGTAGTAGGATTTTTTGCATCCATTAGTAACTGCTGCACTTCCTCAGGAAACGGGTGCCTAAAAGGAATTAAGACCCTATCATCCAGGCAATCAGCTGAAGTTGATTGATGCTGGGGTGTACCAAACACCCCTGCTCTTGTGTGAGTAGATCCAGTCTGTCAGGAAGCTTGTGATAATTGCCCCCAGCCTTTTACAAAAGAATTGAGAACCACAGTTGCCTGGGCCAGAACTGAGTCACCACAATGATCTTGAGGGATTCTTCTGAATCTTTGGAAGTACCCTGGATATTAGTGGAAAGGGTGAAACATTCCTGTCCAAAGGAAAAAAGGCATCTGTCTTCCAGGCCTTCTTGCATGAAGTCCTGAAGCAGAATCTTGCCAATTGTCATAAAGAAGTCAAAGAGATCTACTTGAGGAACTTCCCACTGAAGGACCAAATCTTGGAAGACCTCCTGATCTAGTTTCCATTTATGAGGATCGGCCCTGGTTCTGCTCAGCTTATCTATCACACAATTTTACTATGACAGAATGTAGGATACTTGTAGAGTGAGACTGTGCTATGAATCTATATCCCAAGCTAATATGGCTAGTCTGCAAAGGGGCTACCACCTGGTTCCCTCTTGCTTGTTGATGTACCACATGACTGTGGTATTGTCTTTAACAACTTGAAGAAAACTCAGGGACCAAAGATGGTTCAGAGCATTGAGTGCCTTGATCAGGGCAAGCATCTCCTTGATATTTATGTGTTTGCATCTGTCCTTGATGCCCCACAGCCCATGCATTTTCATCTCTACTAAAACTGCTCCCCAAGAAAAGTACAAAGTCTGTGTGGTGACTGACTGCTTTGGAGTAGGGAAGACCTGGATTTAAGGAGATCTGCTGTCTCCACCAAATTATTTCCCTTTTGACATACCCCAGCACTGGGATTTGAAAACATAAAGGTTGATGCTGGGACCAAAATGATTTCAGACACCACTGTATCTTACTCATCAGGAGTCTTACCAGGGGGTATTGTGAATATCACAGTTGCTACGAGACACAAAATCCTGAAATATTTCCTCACAGTGACTGAAGTCTTAAGTGTAAAACCTTATAAATAGATTAAGATAAAGATCTATGTTTTTTTCTTGTGGAAGAAAAGTTGTGTGGACTGAGATGTCTAGCTGACATCCCAGGAGCAGAATTCTAGCAGAATTCTGTGTGAAGGAGTCAAGAAAGACTTTTGAATGTTCTCTTGGAATCCCAGCTTGTGTAAGAGATCTCTCACCAAGAAAGAGATTCCTGACACTTTGAAAATGGCTCTGCAAAGATAAGCAAATCATTTAAATTTGGAAAATGTGGATATCCTGTAGTCTGCAAAGAGCTATATCTGGATCTAGACACTTTGTGAACACTCTTGATGCAGTGGATAGTCCAAAGGATAAGGAAGAGAACTGATAATGTGATCCAGATACACAAAAAACCTTAAGAAACATTGAAAGTCTGGATGAATAGGGATGTGATGATGAACATATTTTAAGTCTAGTGTTGCCAGGAAACTTGAAAGAAAGAAAAGGTAACAGGTTGTGAAGTGAAATCATTTTGAATATGTGCACTACTACAAACAGGTTAAGGAAAGAAAGATACAGAACTAGTCTCCAATCATTTTCTTTATCTGGCACTAGGAGTTTTTTTAATAAAAACCCTTCCCTGCCTTGGAAGGAGGAACTGGTTCTATCACTCCTTGTGACAGCATGTGACGAAGAACAGCTGGAAGCAAAAGTGTCTGATCTGGAGGATGAAGAATGACCCCCTGGAAAAGAGGAATTTCCTCTCACTGCCATTTCTAAACTTGATGAATGACTTTCAGAAACCATTTGTCTGAAACTATCTGTGGCCAAAGAGAAAAATGGAGAGGATTACTTTCTGGAAGAAAAAAGGGGCCATGGTGGGAAGAAATCACAAGGTCTCTTAAACAGTCATTCAGACTTGTTGGACTGTCTTTAGTTCTGGGAGGTTTGAGACTTATTTTTGGAACCCCCATTGCCATTTCTTCTGAAACATCTGTTTAACCTGTACTTTGTAGGGACTGTCTATTCCAGTTTTTTTTTTTACCAAAACTGGATGAGGAGATAAAAAAATCCCTTGAAAGTTTTTGAGGGCTATACATTCTTAGAGAGTCTCTGGATTAGCTTGCCTCTTTCATTACACATTTTGATCAACTCTGAACAGAGGGGCTAAACACAAAATCTCTATAAAAGGGAGAATTTAAAAATTCATTTTTAACATCATCTGGGAGGCTCTGGAAATGCACTTATGCAAATCTTCTTAAAACAGTACCAATGGCCATAGCCCTGGAAGAAAAATCAGTCATACATACACGCACTGAAAACAATGAGTACTGACCTGTGCAATAGAAGAAACTAAGCTGTTTAAAGCAGATTTTTCCTCACAAGAAGAAACTGCAGATAAAATATTCCTCGTACTTTCACAATTTGTCAGAATAAGCTTTAACATTTGAGCCTGACAATTCAAAATTCTGGAAAAAAGTTTCAGAGACATTGCTCAGTATCAGGCTGTGATTTATTCTATAACTATATGGACAACAAAGCTGTTATAAGTATACTTTTTTGCACTTGATCTGTTTCAGTGATAGTTAATAAAACTGTACTGCATTTATTTATTTGCTTGACTGAATATTGCTGGTCTCTGTTCTGCATTCTGTTAACAAAACTGTACTGCATTTATTTATTTACTTGACTGAATATTGCTGTTCTCTGTTTTGCATTTTGTTAACAAAACTGTACTGCATTTATTTATTTGCTTGACTGAATACTGCTGGTCTCTGCATTTTGTTTCTCAGGGTTATACGGCGCTTGAGCTCAAAGCCAGCTGATTTCACAGTGGGGGTTGCTTTACATTCTGTGAAGCCAGCCTATCCCTACTGATCAAACGGCTTCTTGTGTTTGTCTGATTGCCTGACGGTCTAATTTTTCTTTTCTACTACTGGCATAAAGAGTTACATTTCTGTGAAATGTTGCTTAGTATCAGGCTGTGATTGATTCTATAACCATCTGGACAAACTAAGCTGATATAAGTATACTTTTTTATACTTGATCTGTTTCAGTGATAGTTAACAAAACTGTACTGCATTTATTTATTTGCTTGACTGAGTATTGCTGGTCTCTGTTCTGCATTTTGTTAACAAAACTTTGCTGCATTTATTTTTTTGCCTGACTGAATATTGCTGGTCTCTGTTCTGCATTTTTTGTTAACAAAACTGTGCTGCATTTATTTATTTGCCTGACTGAATATTGTTGGTCTCTGTTCTGCATTTCATTAACAAAACTGTACTGCATTTATTTGCTTGACTGAATATTGCTGGTCTTTGTCTGCATTTTGTTTCTCAGGATTGTACAGCACTTGAGCTCAAAGCCAGCTAGTTTCACAGTGGGGGTTGCTTTAAATTCTGTGAAGCCAGCCTATCCAAGGTGTGAGCTACTGATCAAATCACTTTTTTGTGTTTGTCTGATTGCCTGAGGGTCTAATTTTTCTTTTATACTACTGGCATAAATAGTTAAATTTATGTGCGATGTTGCTCAGTATGAGGCTGTGATTGATTCTATAACCACCTGGACAAACAAAGCTGATATAAGTATACATTTTATACTTGATTTGTTTCAGTGATAGTTAACAAAACTGTACTGCATTTATTTATTTGCTTGACTGAATATTGCTGGTCTCTATTCTGCATTTTGTTAACAAAACTGTACTGTGTTTATTTATTTGCTTGACTGAATATTGCTGGCCTCTGTACTGCATTTTGTTTATCCCCACTTGCCTGCCCAAGTGCTGTTGTATTCTTAAACTTGGTGCCTTTGCAATTGCACGTCCCTGCTGTAAATTTGATTTTGGACACTCCTTCCAGTCCCATCTCATTTGCTCAAGCTACCAAGTACAGTGAGATCACTTGGAAAGGACTATCCCCTTAGTTTCTTAATCTTGAATTATCTACTGTTTCCTCCCTCTCCACTTAAAAAAATACTCTTTATTCAGCTGCTTTTACTGTAATTGTGTTCTTCCTACTTTATTACCTTATTTTCCTTTGCTGCTTGCTCTTAAGTGTTAAAGTGATTTTATTCTGCTGCATTTATTACTGCTTGCTAGTAGCCTGATTAAATTTGTCTATTATTCTAAGCCTCTTAGTTTTGGTTTTAGCACTTAGGCTTCAGGCCAGTTATTTTACATTTAAGAAGGTTTTTGTGGTCTACACTGTTGTGGACAAACCCTTATCAAAACCATCTCTCCATAAGTCCGTCCAAGTTTTCAGAGCACTATGTCTGGACAATTACATCAGTTTCTTCTCCTAGCCTGATCGACACAGGCATACTGAGACAGTGTAGCAACTGCCTCATATTCACTGACAGCACTCTTCTCTTAGCACATAATTCTTCTACTTGTGAGAAATGCATCTACATCAGTAACCTGGAATCCATGCTCTCTCATGCCATAGTCAGTACTCCTGACAAAGAGGAGATTGCCAGCACAAACACCACACCACCCACATCACATAGCCAAGCACAACACACACACACACACACACACACACACACACACACACACACACACACACACACACACACACACACACACACACACCTATGCAGAGGTCCTCAATAAAAACTTACCTAAGCAGCAGAGACCTCCAAGACACACTCACAAACATTCCACACACAACACCAAACACATCTCACACAGCAGACAACACACCAGTCTCTCACAAACACAGCTCATAAGGCATAACAATAAACCAAAACAGCCGATAAGGCATAACAATAAACCAAATATACTAGTCATTGCCGATTCAATTGAGAAACACACCAATGTTCCCCTCACCAGGCTTGACAAGGAGAAGGTCTTGGTCAGTTGTCTCTCAGGTGCCAGAATTCGCCACATCATGCATGCACTTAAGCCTCTCCACAACAGGTACAAAGACTCTGTCATTGTCCATGTTGGTGTGAATGACTTGAGATATACCTCCCTGGACTATATCAGGGGAGACATGATTGTGTTCTCAGAGGAGCCCTAAGCTGCATCCTACTGTCACCAATAATGATACCACAATACCAACAAAAAATAACTGACATCAGCAATTGGCTTAGTTTCTGGTGTCATTCCAAGAGGATTCAGTGTCTGTCTGCCTGGGATGACATGGCTGACAGGCCTCAATGCTTTGCCAGAGATGGCCTCCACCTGTCACCCTTGGGATTCTGGATTCTGACTACGGCTCTTGCCTCCCCCATGGTGCCTTTTTTTGGGCAATGTCCCAAAGACAAATCTTCCAACATAAAAGATCTGTCAAAAACTAAATTGCAGCCTTAACCTTGAAAATGCACTCATTGGAGGCTCTCCTCGCACTGGAAGATCCCGACATTTGTGCAGTCATGGAAACTTGGTTCAAGGCAGCGGAGAACACCCCTGTCTTACCAGGCTATACCTCATTCCACACATTCTGACCCCAAAATGAGGTTGGGAAGACTAAGGGTGGTGGAGTCTCTATTTTCATTAAAGACATGCACACCTGCAGACTGGTTTGCCAGCATGATGCACTAGAACTAATCCAGGTGCAACTGACAGTTGGCAAGACACCCATCCAAGTTATAGCCAGCTATAGACCCCCTCCATGACTCAGGACACCTCTTCTTTCTACTTGGACCTACTTGACTCCATTAAGGTACCCCCTAACACCCTGAATCTTGGTGACTTCAACTACCCCACCATAGACTGGGTGAACTTTTCCTGCACTAATGCACTCACCCAATAATTCCTTGACTTCATCAGTTCTAATGCACTAGACCAGCTCATATCATCCCCCACAAGGGAAGATAACATTCTGGACCTGGTTCTCACCAACACGGGCAACTGCTGCACCACTCCCATAGTAAGCTCTTTCCTGGTGAGATCAGATCATCGGTCTGTCTCATTCAAAGTTTCTATCCCCCACCCCCCACAGCCGTAACTCGGCTAAAACACTTCTCAAAAGCTGACTACAACCTCCTAAGGGAGGGTATCGGTAGCTTCACACCACTGCCCCCCCTCAGAGTATGCATACAACTATGTTGAAGAGTATACCAATGCAGTATACAAGCACCTGTACAACTGCATGGACTCAGCCATACCCAACAGAACTAAAACCTGCTCCTCAAGGAAACACAAACCTATCTGGTCAATATCCTCTATCAACCGGCTTTACAACAAAAGGAAGAAACTGTTATCCAAAGGTAAAAAGGCACAAATTTCCAATGGGAAAAACTCTGTCTTTAGCCTCAACAAGCAAATTAGATCACTAGTGAAAACCTCCAAAGCCAATTATGATTTGAAACTAGCCTCTGAAGCAAAGGGAAAGTACAAAGTCTTCTTCGGTTACATCAGGGACCTCCATGGCAAAGCCCAGGTTTATTCTGAATTAGTACTTAATGGTACCACTTACACTGATCCTGTTGACTTAGTCAACCTGCTAGCAGATAGGTTAGGTGCAAACTTCACCCCTCTGTCCTCCCCAAAGGCCCATTCGACATCCCTGATACTTATTCCATACCTCACATCTCCATAGATCAAGCAACAAAGGCCCTATCCAAGGCAAAAAAACACAGCTTCCATGGGACCTGATAGTATCCCAGTCTGTATTCTGCACCAACTCCAGCAAGAAGTAGCTTTGCCATTCAGCACCCTGTTCAACAACGGCCTAAGTACAGGCTTCATTGCAGCAAAGTGGAGAATTGCCATTGTCATCCCCTTGCACAAAGGCGGTGTCACTACTGACCCTGGAAACTATCACCCCATTAGCTTGACAAGTCTGACCTGTAAAGCCATGGAGTGTATTATTATGGACCTCATAAACAAGGACATAGGCAATCTCCAAGCATTTGACCCCACCCAGTTTGGTTCGCCAACGGTAGATCTTGCCTGTTGAACCTGGTTGACTTTTTTGAGACTGTCACCAATGCCCTGGATGAGGGAGAGTCAGTACATACAGCTTACCTTGACTTGGTCAAAGCCTTTGACACAATCCCCCACTCAGGCATCATCAAAAAACTAACACAACTTGTCATTAATCCCTATCTCATCAGGTGGGTGTCCAACTGGCTCACCGATAGGACCCACAAGGTCAAAATAGGTGCATCCACCTCCAACAGCAGACTTGTCACTAGTGGTGTTTCCCAGAGATCTGTCCTGTGACCCCTACTATTTGGCATCTACATCTCACAGGTCCAGGCAAAGACAAAAGGCCGGTGGCTGACCAAGTTTGTGGATGACTGTAAGTTGGCTGCTGTCACTGACTCCCCAAATGACATTAACATACTACAAGAGGATCTCACAGCAGCAAGTGACTGGTGCCAAAGTCATGGCCTTAAGTTAAATGCAAAAAAAGTATTACCATACCATTCGGCAAAAACATGGCCTCTACTGATTACCACATCAATGGCAACTGCCTAAGCAGGCATCCTGTGGTGAGAGACCTGGGTACACAGGTTGACAACAATCTCACATTCGACCATCATGTAGCAGCAGTGGTCAGAAAAACCTTTTACTTGGTTAATCTCATAAGTAAAGGAATTGCATCCAGAAAAAAAGGAGGTTATTATCTCTCTGTACTCCTCCCTCATTAGGCCAATAATTGAGTACAATGCCCCATTTGGTATGTACCTCTCCAAACACCTGCACCAGCTGGAAATGCCACAGAAATACCTCACAAAGAGAATCCATGGCCTCCAACACCTGTCCTGTGTGGACAGGCATAAATCACTATCACTGTACTCGGTATTGTACAGATTGCTCAGAGGTGATCTGTGTCTCATTTACAAGGCAATCTCAGACCCTGCCCTGGGCAGGATGGGAAATGAAAAATTACCCTATGACTGCCCCTCTGCTACTAATGGATACAGGGCAGCCTCTAAATGCTTTATCTCATGCATGGGTCCCCTCAATTTATCTATGGTATGATCCCATTTATTCTCATTAATAGTAACAGATAATTATCAACTATGGGATGGGTAAGGCCAATCTATAACCAAATGGGATAGGTTATCTTGAGCAGAAAAAGGGAAACTGGCTAGGTTTAATATGGCCCACTAAGGCAGCTAGCCTAGTACTTACCTATGAACCTATAAACTTATAAGAGGGATCAAGAGCCTGAATTAAAACATGAGCCAGACCCAAAAAACTACTCCTATCCAAAGAAAATTGAGGAGGAGTAGATACACACTTGGTTTTCCATTTCTTTTTAACAAGCAAAAATGAGGCAGACTGTGTTACTAACAGCAGCAGCAGCTTCCAATAGGATGGACACAGCATTCTGATACAACAGGGCAACCTTCCCTGTTCCTTCTCCCAGAACAGACAAGAGTGGCTCTCCCTTACCCACTGAGCATACCCAACAGCTACAGAGGATGTGGCTAACCCCTTGTCTATAGTGGCTGTAGATGCTACACCAGAAGGATCTGAGGTAAAAGATGAGTAGTCTGAGGTACAACAAATGGCAACAGCAGAGTCACTCTTCCTGCTGTGGTGGCAAAGGCTGTTTGCTTAATTTTTTTCTTTTTGTGGCTGAAAGAAAGAAAGACCAACCATTGGAGCACTAGTCTGGTCCATGGTCAAGATGAAAATGGTGCCTCTTTCCTAGAGAACACAAGCA
Source organism: Protopterus annectens (assembly GCF_019279795.1). Taxonomy (NCBI): domain Eukaryota; kingdom Metazoa; phylum Chordata; order Ceratodontiformes; family Protopteridae; genus Protopterus; species Protopterus annectens. The sequence goes on from NC_056729.1 coordinate 339,238,907, forward strand.
GCAATTGCAGGTAAACACTACCAGTCCACAAAAGTTACTTTTATTGACAGAAAAACATAGTAAAAAGCACTTTAAAACACTATTCCAGCCCCACAAGTTGTCCACAGAAAAAAATATTTTCAATTACTTTACACCACTTTTAAATAGACAGAGAAAATGAGCACTCAGTTTAAAAGTACGTACAAATAGCAAGACAGTCCATTAAAACACAACACTCCTGACTTTAAAATAACTTTCACGAAGAGTAAAGTAATAAAACATCAACAAAATTAAGGAAATGGAAGGTTTTTTTCCCAACAAAAAGGAACTTAACACTAAAGCTCTGAATAGCTTGTCAACTAAACCTGTCTTTTAGTCAGCTCAGATCACCTGCCTGACAGTTTGGGTGTGTGGAAGGTGCCCTGAATCTTTGAAAACTGGCCAGCTGTTAAATCCTTGGCCGGATATAACCATAAAGCTAAGGCTACTGCAGCAGTGAACAATATGATTAACGTTATGACAGTACACTGTCAATTTGCAAAGGTCAGTCTGACCTGAATTCCACCCTAACTTCAAATGGCAATATTCCTATGCTGCTTCAAGATCATCATCTTCTTTCGGCTGTTCCCATTAGGGGTCGCCACAGCGGATCATCTGTTACCATTTCTTCCTGTCCTCTGCATCTTGCTCTGTTACACCAACCACCTGCATGTCCTCTCTCACCACATCCATAAACCTTATCTTAGGCCTTCCTCTTTTCCTGTTACCTGGTAGCTTCATCCTTAGCATCTTTTTCCCAATATACTCAGCATCCCTCCTCAGCACATGTCCAAACCAACGTAATCTTGCCTCTCTGGCTTTGTCTCCAAACCTTCCAACCTGAGCTGACTCTCTAATATACTTATTCCTGATCCTGTCCACCCTCGTCGCACCCAGTGCAAATCTTAACTGTGCCACATCCAGCTCTAACTCCTGCCTTTTTGTCAATGCCACTGTCTTCAACCCATATAACATAGCTTGTCTCACTACCCTCTTGTAGACCTTCTGTTTCACTCTTACTGGTACTCGTCTCTCACAAATCACTCCTGACACTCTTCTCCACCCACTCCATCCTGCCTGTACTCTCTTCTTCACCTCTCTTCCACACTCACCATTACTCTGAACTATTGATCCCAAGTATTTAAAATCATTCACCTTCGCCACCTCTACTCCTTGCATCCTCACCATTCCTCTATACTCCCTCTCATTCACACACATATATTCTGTCTTAGTCCTGCTGACCTTCATTCCTCTTCTCTCTAGAGCATATCTCCATCTCTCCAGAGTCTCCTCCACCTGTTCCCTACTCTCACTACAGATCACAATGTCATCTACAAACATCATAGTCCACGGGGACTCATGTCTGATCTCGTCTGTCAAGCTGTCCATCACAATTGCAAATAAGAAAGGGCTCAGAGCTGATCCTTGATGTAATCCCACCTCCACCTTAAATGCATCCGTCACTCCCACTGCAGACCTCACCGCTGTCACACTACCCTCGTACATATCCTGTACCACTCTTACATACTTCTCGGACACTCCCGACTTTCTCATACAATACCACAACTCCTCTCTAGGCACCCTGTATTATGGTTTCTCTAATTCTACAAAAACACAATGCAACTCCTTCTGACCTTCTCCGTACTTCTCCATCAACAATCTCAGAGCAAACATCACAACTTTAGTGTAGCTCGGAGGGATTGGGATTTCTTTAAGTGGAGCATGTTCAACAGCACTGGGTTTGACATAGCTTTGTATGTTATTTTTGCTGTTTGCTGTTTTTAAATAAAGAAGTGTTCGTATTGTGGACTTAGCTACTAACTATGCCTTGGCTTTTTGTGGGCTTGTGCTTGGCTGCTGGGACCTTCCTTTTGCTGCAGTAAGGAGTTTTTTTGTTTGGCTTGTGCTTTTACCCTGTTTGTATGTTAGGCAGAGATGGTCTCTGAGTAGGTGATATGCGACGGAGTAAATCTGGAGTTTTTTTAGACAGTCTGCGTAAGGCATCTGTTTGAGGCCAGTAATCCTCTTTGTGAGGTATTTTTGCGGTATTTCCAGTTGTTGTAGATGTCTTGTGAGGTACATACCAAAAGGGGCGTTGTACTCTATAATGGGTCTAATGAGTGATGAGTAGAGGGGAACAATGACATCTTTTTTTCTGGATGAGAAACCTTTGTGATGAGGTGTGCCATGTAGAAGGACTTCCTGACCACTGTGGTTATGTGATTATCAAAGGAGAGACTGCTGTCCACCTGTGTCCCAAGGTCTCTTATCACACTTTCGGTGTTAAGTAGACTACTGCATATGTGGTAGTTCATGGGTACAGAGTTTTTACCAAAGGGGGTGACAATGCACTTTTTAGCATTGAGCTTGAGACCATGGCTTTGACACCAGGCATCTGTCTCAGTGAGGCCCTTTTGTAGGATGTCCACATCGTTAGGAGTTTCGATTATGGCTCCTAGTTTGCAGTCATCTGCGAATTTAGTTAGCCAAAGACCTTCTGTGTTAGCCTGTACTTCAGAGAAGTAGATACCAAACAGGAGAGGACCCAGGACTGATCCCTGTGGTACTCCACTTGACATTGGTCTGAAGTCTGAATTGGAGTCTGCTTCTTCCACAGTGTGGGTTCTGTTAGTAAGCCAGTTGGCAACCCATCTTGTGACATAGGAATTTATACCTAGTTTAGTGAGTTTATCTATAATTCCAGAGTGGGGGATGGTGTTGAACACCTTGGCGAGATCTAGATAGGCTGCGTGAACCACTTTACCCTCATCTATGGCTTTGGTGACTACTTCAAAGAAGTCTATCAGGTTTAGGAGACATGATCTGCCTTTTACAAACCCAAACTGTGTGGGGTCCAGAGTTTGGAGATCTCCATTGTCTTTGTTTATGATTTCCATGATGATACGTTCCATGGCCTTGCAGACCAGGCTCGTCAGGCTAATGGGGCGGTAGTTCCTGAGGTCTGTTGTGGCCCCCCCCTTTGTGGAGTGGGATAACTGTCACGGTGCGCCATTCAATGGGCACAAAGCCTGAGGTGAGGCTATGATTGAACATGGTACTTAGGTGGGGTGCCAGTTCATTCTGTGGTTCATGTAGAAGGCAGCCTGGGATGTTGTCAGGTCCCATGGATGCTGTGTTCTTGGCTTTCGAGAGTGAGGTTTTTACCTGTGCAGCCGTGATTACAGGAACTTTGCATTCTTCCGGTATAAAGATGGGCCCTTTAGGGGGTGAGAGGGGGGTAAAGTTAGCACTGAACCTATCTGCCAGAATGTCGGCAATATCAGTTGGTTCTGTATATTTATTGTCATTGTGTTGTAACTCAGAACAGATCTGAGTGTTGCCATTGAGATTCTTGACATAGCTATAGAATGCTTTGTGGTTGTCTTTAGAATCAGTGGCAATTTTGTTTTCATAACTAGCTTTGGAGGATTTTATGAGGGATCTCAGCTTCTTACTGAGGCTGACCAGGGAGTTCCTCCAATCGTGGGATTTTACTCTTTTTTGCAACAGTCTGGCAAGAAACCATACTGCTGATCACTAATCATCACGCCCCTTCTTAACCTAGCTTCCAATAATCTTTCCCATAACTTCATGCTGTGACTGATCAATTTAATCCCTCTGTAGTTACTGCAGCTCTGCACATCAACCTTATTCTTAAAAATCGGTACCAAATCACTTTTTCTCCATTCCGCAGGCATCCTCTCACTTTCCAAGATTTCATTAAACAATCTGGTTAAAAACTCCACTGCCATTTCACCTAAACACCTCCATGCTTCCACAGGTATGTCATCTGGACCAACAGCCTTTCCATTCTTTATCCTCTTCATAGCTATCCTTACTTCCTCCTTGCTAATCCATTGCACTTCATGATTCACTATCCCCACATCATCCAACCTTCTCTCCCTCTCATTCTCTTCATTCATCAACCCCTCAAAGTACTATTTCCATCTGCTCAACACACTCTCCTCGCTTGTGAGTATGTTTCCCTCATTATCCTTTATCATCTTTACCTGCTGCACATCTTTCCTAGCTCGGTCCCTCTGTCTAGCCAATCGGTACAGGTCCTTTTCTCCCTCCTTAGTGTCCAACCTTTCATACAACTCTTCATATGCCTTATCCTTAGCCTTCGCCACCTCTCTCTTTGCAATGCACCTCATCTCCTTATACTCCTGTCTACTTTATTCATCTCTCTGACAATCCCACTTCTTCTTTGCCAACCTCTTTCTCTGTATACTCTCCTGTACTTCCTCATTCTACCACCATGTCGCCTTGTCTTCCTTCCTCTGTCCAGATGTCATACCAAGCACCTTTCTAGCCGTCTCCCTTACTAGCTCTGCTGTAGTTAACCAGCTATTTGGTAACTCTTCACTGCCACCCAGTGCCTGTCTTAACTCATCCCTGAACTCCACCTCACAATTACCCTTTCAATTTCCACCATTTGATCCTTGGTGCTGCCCTCACACTCTTCCTCCTCTTCTTGATCACCAACGTCATCCTACAAACCACCATCCTATGCTGCCTAACTACACTTTCCCCGGTCACCACTTTACAGTCTCCAGTCTCCTTAGAACTGGCCCTCCTACATAAGATATCATCCACCTGTGTGCATCTTCCTTCACTCTTGTATGACACCCTATGCTCCTCCCTCTTGTTAAAATACGTATTCACCACAGCCATGTCCATCCTTTTCGCAAAATTCACTACCGTCTGACCTTCTACATTCCATTGTTTAACACCATAACTACCCATCACTTCCTCATCCCCTCTGTTCCCTTCACCAGCATGTCCATTGAAATCTGCTCCAGTCACCACTCTCTCATCCTTGGGTACAGTCATTACCACTTCATCCAACTCACTCCAAAATTTTCTTTTCATCCATTGCACACCCAACTTGTGGAGCATATGCACTAACAACATTCATCATTACACCATCAATTTCCAGCTTCATAAACATCACTCTATCCGACATTCTTTCCACCTCCAAAATACTCTTAGCATACTGTTCCTTCAAGATAACTCCTACGCCATTTCTCCTCCCATCCACACCATGATAAAACAATTTGAACCCACCTCCAATACACCTAGACTTACCCCCCTTCCATCTGGTCTGTTGCACACACAATATACCAACCTTCCTTCTGTCCATCATATCGGCTAGCTCTCTCCCTATACCAGTCATACTGCCAACATTCAAAGTTCCGACCCGAACTACCACATATACTTATGAAATTTTCTACATAAGACCCCTTGATAATCCCACTTTCATATTGTTTTGCACAGCTTAATACCTTTTATAAAAAGTAGATAAAATAATCTTAAATATGGGCATGCCTCTCAATGCATGTAAAATATGCATGATTTTTGCTAGAAAATGTATAAATACTACTTTTTCTTACAATAAACTTTAGTTTTTTTTATTTTCATTTCATAAGAATCCATCAATAATGTGATTCAGATAAATACTGAAGTTGTCAGCTTGAAAAAAAATGCAAAATAAATACATACAGACATACAACATGCATACACACATATAACTAGTCCGAAAATCGAGGACAGACTTTAAATACTGGTCTTATATGCTTATGGACTGTCAGATTACAGCTTATTTAGTACCCATACGTACATATAGCTAGTCCCAAAATTGAAGACATATTTTAATTTTTTTTTTATATGCTTATGGCCTTACAGCTTTTAGTACCTCAGTGATAACCTTTACTTTACAACTGAAAAAAATATGTAAAGCAATTTGTGGGAACACATGCAGAATAGTGTTCAGGAGGAGTTATGAAATTTAAGTGAAAGCAGAAACTGATTGTTAAAATGCTTACTGCGTGACAGTAAAAGAAATGCTAATAACAGTTTGTTTCGCCTTCTACTACAGTTTAATGTCATGTTAAAAAATGAAAAATAAAATACACTTGAGAGATATGGCAACAGTAATCTTCAAGGATTTACTAGAAAAACACAAATTTTATAAAAAAAGACTAAGATACATTGAAAAATCAAAGAGAATTGAGAAGAATGCTTCCACCCCTTGACCCAACATCTGTAGCAGTAAAAGTAAGTTAAAAGAAAAACTTTATATCCTACTCTGGACAGCCTTTACTTTTACCACTGCCCACAGTTCTATGAGACTCTCTAACCAGTGCCAGAATTTATCGTAAAAATTAATACACATATCAGCTGGGGAAAAAAGTCCCTGCAGATTCATGCATCTGATTGTCTCTAGTCATAGGATGAGAGCCTGACAGGAAAGCACTACGATTGGTTATCCTTAGCAACCAATCACAGGTCCTTGCAACACAGTGCATTGTAATAGGTCAGCACCTATCTTTTATTACTAAGGTCGTGCAGGAGAAGTGGATGCAGAATCTTTATATATTTATGGACACGCTGGCTCTGTTCAGGGAATAAATGCACCTCAGGCCCTGGGCGGTTTTCAAACCATGGGGACCCCCACACACGTTTTTTGGATGGCACATAAATGTTTACATTATTTTGGAATTGCCTTCTTGATCTAAGACTGTTCAACTTGTTGTCATCATAGTCCAGCATAGTCACTCCCTGTCATTTACCACCACGTGATTGTATACACCTCAAATCTCCAATTTTAATTTAAAAAAAAACATATGAAGCATTCCCAATTGCTTTACACAAATGCACACAAGTCCTACAGCCACAATCGGTCATTCTTACCAACAGACAGCCCCAAAAAATAAATAATCATTGAAACAATAATGTATTTCAAGTTTGTGTCACACAAACACACAGTAGTCCAAATATTCCAACTTATTTCACAAAAAGCATACTAGCCCTAGAACAAGACTGTTTAAACCCAGAAAACAAGTTGTTACTTTCATCCACAAACAGCCCCCACCACCATCCAACACAGTTACAGTCACTTTGTCATATAACCCTCACCTGACCGTGATAAAAAAATAAAATAAAATAAAATAACAGTGCAAGATTCAGAGACAAGACCAAAATAAAGACAAAGGCTCAAAATCAGGGGCAAATGTTTAATTATTGCCCTTATTCACTTAGAAAATTGATAGAATGACAGTTTTTGCATTGGCATACATTTTCTGAAGGATATAAAAACTGAAAAGTCATATGTCTGAAAACATTTAGTGACTGCAGTTCTCAAAGGTTTGCCATAAAAGGTACAACTTTGTTTCACATAAACAGTTGCCACAAAGAATAAACACTATAATACATTTCATACAAATGCACATTACTCCTATAACTCCCCCAATTTAAGGTGTTCATACCTCAATGATTTGCCAGAAAACCAAACATTTTAAGAAACACATACCAAATCATAAGGCATGTTTGTTCCTGTGCTACCAATCTAACCGAGCGTTTCTGCTTACCTGTCATGAATTAAAAAATGACCTTATACTACATCATTCCTCTCAACCTCTTAGTACAACAATTCTGGACAAAACCAAAAATAATAAGGGAACAAAGGACCAAAATCAGGTATAGAGTTTAAACACTGTTTTATAAACTTTAAACTTAGAAAGTTGCTAGAATAACATGTTTAGCATTCCATTCACAACCCCTGTTTTGCACATGGAGTGTCACTTCAAAAGTGAAAATCATCAAGAGGCAAGGTTTACACCACCAGGTGGCTAGTTCTGCCACAGTAGTTCGTCCACAATACATGCTTACACCTATGGCCAATTTAGAGTGTCCAAAACACCTACTGCATGTCTTTGGAATGTGAGAAGAAACTCACGCAAACATAGGCAGACACCCCAGCTGAGAATCGGACCCTGGAACCTCTTGCTGTGAGGCAACATCGGTGATATTGTAGTTGAGGGCCTCACCAGATGCGCAGTAACAAGCCCCGCCCCAAACCCACCCCTCCCCTAATATGTCATTCATGAATATGCATTCCCTCCGAATGTACAACCGAAGAAAAAGTGCACTGAATTGGTGAGGCCCTCGACTACAATATCGCTGGAAAAAAACTGTCGGTCTCCAGTGAATCGTATCTCTCACAACCTCCCATCTCCAAAATGGGAAACACATACTGACGGCTGCTTGCTTAACCTGTCAGTCTACAGTGAATCGTACCTCTCAACTTCCCCATCTCCAAAATGGGAAACCAGATTTTGCAGGACAAACCATACCCATGACCACCGAAAAGAACCTAACTTACTGTTTTGCCAACATAAAAAAAAAACTGTATTCAAATGGCATCTGCTATTGTTTATTCCTGTTCGAATAATAAGTGAATATTCATAGCGATGTCTTCACACTGACTTCATGAATATTCACCTGGTATTCGGCATGTTAGCTCGCGGGGGCACTACTGCTCGGTAAATACTAATGGTAAAGAAATGGGATAGATATACTGTTTGTCCTGCAAAATCTTGTTTTACCACAAAAATGTCCCAGTCTGGGCAACTAAAAAAGTGGCAAGCCTAAAGTATGGTTGCCGGTTTTCCAACAACATTTAGTTTCTGAACCGCATTAAATTAATGAAACTTAACATTATATTTTTTTTATGGGGGGCAGGGAAGAAATAGGCCATTTGTGTACATTTAATATTTTCATCTCATGTATGCACGAGCAAATTAAATATGCAGACCGGGTTGTCACTCAATTTGCGACACGCCCACTTCTGCGCGAATCGAACTGGTGAGGCCCTCAACTACAATATCGCCGCAACATCACTATCCACTGCACCACTGTGCTGCCATACAACAGGTTTGGCATTAATATTTATTTTCTGAAGGATATAAAATCTGAAACTCAAATGTCTGTCACTATTTAGTGATTGCAATCCTCAATGATTTGCCAGGAAACCACACATTTTATGAGGCTCAGATAAAAAATATTTACCAGAAATCTGTTTATTCTGTGAAATTGCAGACAGTTGAAAGATTTACAATGCAGTGAGCTACTGTTTCACTTTATGAGTCTCCACTCCAGCAATCCACCCATCAATAACCCCTTTTTCCCAGAGTTTTGCACATGGAGTTGGGGTGCCACATCAACAGTGACCATCATCTAGAGCCAACGTTCACATCCTTGCTTGGCTAGCCCTACCATAGCTTTCATATCGAAACAGGTTTGTCCTTAAATGGTATTTACATAAATCCCAAGGAAAGAAAACAAACAGCCTCGGCTCTGGAAAAGGACTTTAAGCACCACGTTTTAGTGTGTTGTTACTTATTCTATTCAGCAGCAGGAGTACATCTATACTGTAACAAGCCCACATTAAGCTCATCAGTCAATAACGTAAATAATCCTGGAATCCAGAGCGGTAAATGCACAGTAACCTTTTAATGAAATCACAAAATGAAATCCACGTAACTGTTAATAAATCACAGAAACAAATCCACGTAACTGTTAAGCGCTTTTCGTTCGGGTAATACCCGAACTTCTTCAGACAAATTACCCTAGCTCCTCTTACACTTAAATAGTCCCCTCTTCATTCCTGTCCTATCAGGAACAAGTAATAGATAACCCTTAAACTACGTAAAAAAACATCAATTTCCATGTGTGGCAAAGTTCTATTATAACACAATGTAAAAAGTAATGTAAAAGTTAATATACATAGTATTATTTAAAGTAGTATAAATGTGTTTTTTTCAAAACTGTCGTGTTTGTGTGGTCCGCTGGGCTATTTGTATTTTGTATTAATTTATGTATTATTATTTATACATATTTTTCAATTGCCAATTTTTATACACAACATGCAGACATATACTATACATACACAAACATTGTTACAATTAAATACTTTACACGGTTAAAACAAATATATATAAACACCATACATATTTTTTTATATGGGTTAATATATTGTCACTTTAGGTGAGTACCAAACAAAATGGTTTTAATTAGGTAATAATTTTAAAAAGGTCTTAGGAAAAATTTCATTATTACATTGGGGGGAATTGTTGACATTTTATAGATTAATACAAATAGCTTAGTCCCTAACTTTACACCATTAAGTAAGGTTTTACTTAGATCCTTGTACTTCAGTAAAACATTAACAACACTATTATCGAAGTGCAAAGGACGAAGGGGTGCGTTGGCTATATATTATTATTATTATTATTATTATTATTATCATTTTTATTATTATTTTTTATAAGGGTTTGTCAACTTCTGTGTATATAGCACAAGTGACATCAGATGACTACTATAAGAAGAGTTCGTTTACTGACTTGATTATTTTAATAAAGGTCTAGCCCAGCGGACCACACAAACACGACAGTTTTGAAAAAAACACATTTATACTACTTTAAATAATACTATGTATATTAACTTTTACATTACTTTTTACATTGTGTTATAATAGAACTTTGCCACACATGGAAATTGATGTTTTTTTACGTAGTTTAAGGGTTATCTATTACTTGTTCCTGATAGGACAGGAATGAAGAGGGGACTATTTAAGTGTAAGAGGAGCTAGGGTAATTTGTCTGAAGAAGTTCGGGTATTACCCGAACGAAAAGCGCTTAACAGTTACGTGGATTTGTTTCTGTGATTTATTAACAGTTACGTGGATTTCGTTTTGTGATTTCATTAAAAGGTTACTGTGCATTTACCGCTCTGGATTCCAGGATTATTTACGTTATTGACTGATGAGCTTAATGTGGGCTTGTTACAGTATAGATGTACTCCTGCTGCTGAATGGAATAAGTAACAACACACTAAAACGTGGTGCTTAAAGTCCTTTTCCGGAGCCGAGGCTGTTTGTTTTCTTTCCATTTACATAAATCCCATCAGTGTGCAATGCAAGAGGTTTAAGGTACTACACTCTGAAGACTTTTACTTTGGCAGCATCTTTTTTGGAATTTTTACTGGATGTTTTGTTTCTGTGACCTTTTTTAGCCTTTGGTTTGGATGATATTTTGGATATTTTGCAGACACCTTAATGTGTATGTACATCAGAGTTAGCTTTAAGCCCTGTTATTCCAACATACAGTAAAACAGCTTACTGATGCTATACTGATGTACTGATAAGCTCATTAAAAGGACAAACCATGGCATGTCTAGAGCTAATGGGGTTTATCTTTATTGACCTGAATGCACCAGTAAAAACTTAAAAAGTAAAAACTGAAATTTATGGGCATTTATAAGCCATATATCTAAAATACTAGTCAATCCTTAACTGGTTATTTGTATATATAGCCCATGGGCCTCCACTACAAGAAGTTTAAGGTATTTCACAGTAAAGACTCCAGCTTAGCTGGATTTTTATGGAATTTTGATGATACTGCACCGCACATACTTACCACACTGGCTGGTTCGCACAGATGTGGGCATGCCATGTGCATAACTTCCATTTTCCTCAATGTAGTGTGACCTCAGAGTTGGTATATTTAACAGTGGGTATGGGGGGTACAGGAGGAAAAACGTAAAAAAAAATTCTGTTGGGTAGTGGCCATGTGGTGGGCGGAATTAAGGTGGCCTTTGCTACTGCGCAGACTGTGGGGTATGCATGTAGAGCATTGCCAGAATTTTTACTAAACTTTGAAGCAGAAACCTGGACAGACTTTTGGATACATACTATTAACCAGTGCTTTGTATGAAATATATTGCATATCATAATCTCTCCCCAAAAATGTACAAAACATTTGTACTATTTTTGTTTGTGCTGCAAAGACAAGAATGAAGCCACTTAGAATATAGGGCAGGATTAATATATGTTTTTAAAACCCAACCATTCCTAACAAATGGAAAAGATACACATAATTTAACTTTTGGTATACAAGCATTTTCCAACTGCATGCTTACTCAATTTTTGCAAGAAATGACAACCTAATTACTTTCTGCAAGACAAACCTATCATCATAATTCTCAGCCTCTTAGCATCAGAATCAGGATCAAAAAGAAAAAGCTTAAGGACTCAAACCCCCCAAACGAGGGACGCATCTTTATAGTAGTGTTAATTTAAAAAGCTGACAAAGCAATAGCACATTAACGTTCGTTTATTTAAGGAAAAGAAATCTGTAATCCCAACGAATGTAGAATTGTAGACTATCTACCACTTTTTAATGCTGTCACTGATTTTATGAGGGAGAAAAAAATTATGAGCCAAAATCAGGAACAGTCGAAAAGTACAGCTCACTGTGAACATTTACCTACAGAAGTGTATGATGCATCACAACACTGTGGACATATGAAATGCAGTTATAAATGAAATCAGAGTTGTATTTTATGAAAAGCGTTTTTTTTTTTTTACTAGTTGAAGTTGTTAGTAAGCCTTTAGCAAGTGTTCCACATTCTGAGGGGTAATACAACACATTTTGGAGGGGGAAAGTTAAGAGTTATGGTTCAGAATACCCACAAATAAAAATCATAACGAATGGAAAGATCTCAACGCTTTATTAAAAGAGAAAACTTCAGATAAACCGTTTCGTGAATTTATTTCGGATGAAAGCACTTAACTGAGGTTACAACTTTAATAAAGTATTATGGCCCGTACATTCATAACTGAGTATTTTTTGGAAGGGGGCTTTTTGGAGGGAGTGGGGCAAGTTGCTATTAGTACATACTACAGATATCCAAATCAGGTCAGAAGCAGTGTACACAGCTCTCGAGTCAACCTTCCATCTCCAAAATGAGGAATGCTACTTCTCATAATGTGGAACAATTGGGCAAAATGTGGAACACTAACAGCTTACGTAACAACTTAAACTAGGAAGCTCGCAGGATGGTTAAAATGTGCTACTTTACACACACTTTTATATATATATATATATATATATATATGTGTGTGTGTGTGTGTGTGTGTGTGTGTGTGTGTATATATATATATATATATATATATATATATATGTGTGTGTGTGTGTATATATATATATATATATATATATATATATATATATATACATACATATATATATCGAATTAGTAAGTTTCATCACTATTTACCATGGATATCGGTTAAAAAAAATCATGACACTGAATGGGTGACAGACCCTTTCAACTGGAACTGCGAAGAACACGAGGTTTTTAAGATCCAAACTGAGGAACTTTCTTATGAGGTACCCGTGAGAGGTAAGCCAGTGTATTAACCTCAAACCAAAACACTGCACACGCTCAAAAGGAAAGCACGGGAGCCACTCCCTTAATCTGTTCAAGTCTGACAGTTTTTGCGAGACGAAAGGGCTTAATAATGACATTGTTTTCATTCTTATACAAGGACTCAGCTCTTCATTTCGCTGTGAGCGTTTTAGTTTAGTAAACTATGGGGTACATTCTTCCTACCTGTAAGCGTAAAAAACAGGCTTAGAACACAACTCTGATGACGTTTGCTAGCTTTCCAGAATGCCGATCATAGTTAACTGTTGCTGCGGTGACACTCCTACACCTGTTTATTTCCCCAACTGAAATACATTGGTAGACGGCAAAAGGTACAGAAGTGGGTCCGAGTTTTAAAACAAACAGCAAGGGAACTTGGGGTAGCCAAGCAACAACAGTTGCTTCCTGAGATGGACACGCATCTGATTACACAATTGGGTATTGCAGCGATGACGTCAGGCGTCATCCCATCTCCACATCTCTATCTATAATTGCGGTCTTTGGTTTTACTGAGCCCAGCAGCGAGACTCAACTGTTTTTATGTTTTTTTTTAAGTTGCACCTGCAGTTCAGGGTTACTTTAGGGTGAATGTGCTTTCTGTGTGCGCCCTACAGACTAATGTACGCGGTTCACTGAGCAGCTGTACCATTTTGCGCTTCTTCTTTATAGAAGGCAGATTTTACTTTTCTTTAAAATTTCCAGTGACAACAATGACAACGTACCTTTATAGGCGCACGATTGGTGTACTATGTAACCACCTTTGTTCATCTATAACTGCCTGTGCAACATAAAGATATTGCTTGAAAGTATGCAGCGCGCAGTAGAATTGTAGTTTTTAATTGGGCAAACGTGTTAATAGAGTTGCCAACACAAAGCATCTGAGCTACAGAGGTACAGGTAGCGTTACAGGCTTGAGTGATTAAATTAACCTCATACAAGTGTACCTAGGAAAGCAGACGTGTTTTCTGTATTGGGATTACTACTAATTACACACAGAAGCAGTTTATGAAAGTTAGGAATAATGAAAATTATAGGAAAACGTAACGCTCAACCTGTTACCTCCAGAGTTGGGGACAGATGCAGAAATAATCTGTGGCGCATTTTAAAATATTAGTGCTTTTAGCGAGAAGCTGGAAGAGTAAGAGAATGCGAATCAACGCGTATTTTCTGAAGTAAACAAAGCTGTAATTTTAATTATTGTCATTATTTATTAAGTGCAATCCACCGCCTTTCTCATAAAATCGCCAGTTTTGGGAGGTAAAACACAATTGTTGAACGTGAAGGGACAAATGTTTTGCGTAAAGATTCTCGCCACTAACATCACGAGAAAGTGATTTTTAAGGTTTGTAAATAAGTTAAGCGAATAGTTTTTGGCAACATTCTTTACAAAGTGAAATGTATAATATAAACGGGTTAATGAGTGAATGTCGTGACAGCATACAAGGAAAGAAGCTCACTGATGGCGTGGATGTCCTCACATTACTGTGGAAAAATAGCAACGTGTACTTAAAAGAGTGCAACTTTGTTGGGAAGTTAAAAAATCTGAAGGTACCAAAATGCTTCAACAATGCTTAGTACAGTGTGTGCCAAAACATACTGAGCAGTTTACTGGCACCAAGAATCAGAGACAGATCATTGTCAAATGAGGGCCTAGGCGTGGTAATGGATCAGGGACCCCCCCCCAGCTGCCCTTCCCACAGTAGACTCCCCATCAGCGCACCCCTCAGCCATTTCAGTGTGCCATTATAGCAATAACCCACGCCTGGGTGTGGGTAATGCTAAATTTACCCACGGTTGGCGTGGTTTGGTCCCGAGGGCGAAGCCCGAGGACCAAACAAAGCCAACCGTGGGTAAATTTACCATTACCCACACCCAGAAGTGGTTATTGCTATTATATATGACATTATTTAAGAAAAGAAACTGTTACTTTTCTTAAATAATGGCATAGTATAATGCCTGTTTACTGCCCTTCCGCAGATGTCTTGGCATCCGCGGCAGTTCTGATGTACTGCGCCTGCGCAGTACATCAGAGTTGAGCAAAAAGCGGAGAAAGCAAGATCTCCGTTGCTTTTTAATGTCTCGCTATGTTAAATGAGTTTAACATAGCGAGACAGTTTTAAAATAAGCAACGGACATCTCCGTTGCTTATTTTAAACTGTCTCGCCATGTTAAACTCATTTAACATAGCGAGATAAAAAGCAACGGAGATCTTGCTTTCTCCGTTGCTTTTAAACACTGCTCGCTATGTTAAATGGGTTTAACATAGCGAGACAGCTTTAAAATAAGCAACGGAGATCTCCGTTGCTTATTTTAAAGCTGTCTCGCTATGTTAAACCCATTTAACATAGCGAGACAGTGTTTAAAAAAAACGAGTTATACTAATGGAAAAAAGTCCGGGCGACCGGACCTTTTTCCATTAGTATAACTCGATTTACAACAGGCACGCTGGCCAATCAGCGTGCACGTTTTGGGGGGATCATGGTATAATATTGGCTATTTCTCCCTAGTTACCATAAACACTGTTCAAACCTCTAAGTGTGCATACTATTTTCTTCTTTACCTTTACAATGATTAGAGATATTTACAAATTTTGGTACTTTTCCGTTATCGGGGCAACACTATTAATGTGGTAGATGGTGGTTTTAATCATCACACAGCTGCTTGTATAGGTAGTAATAGCTGGTCTGAAAACCAATTCTCCTTCTTAACTGTCCAGATTTTTGTGCAGTGCTCAGATTTGTACCTCATATGTTTTGGTTTGTTCCTCATCATTTTGTGATTTCTCTGGAAGATGCTGCTCGGAATCCTAGCACACCTGTTATCCGTGAAGCGGTTTTCTTTGGAATCTTGAATCAGCGTTTCTTTTTTTAAAGCGGCAGCTGATGCTTTCAAAGAGTTGCTGTGACAGTGTTAATACCAATGTTATGAAGTACCTCAACTGTTTTTGAGTTAAACAGTAGATTGTTTCTGCTTGTGAGGTATGTAATAAATTAATAAAAAATTAAAGTAACATCGCATGACAGCCACCTGCACAATAAAAGAAACACAGATGGTGCCACTCGTTTAACTGGATGCTGCTGCAAATATTTCAGAAATGAACTCCGGATAAGCTGCTCAGCATATCTCCTGCTCTGTTTAAACATAACACACAACCTGTTAAACCCAGATATATTGATAAAGGACGACAAGTAGGGATAGTTATATAGCTACAGATAACAGGTTTTGTGTTAAAAAGACTTTTCAGAAAGTTCTGGAGTGTGAAAGTCAAATGTTTGTCATTATTTTAGTGATTTCAAATTTTAATAACTTGCCAACAGTTTACCAGAAAAACACAGTTTAATGGAAAAAAGGACCGAAAGCATGAGGCAAAAATCTGGACATTTTGCGAAGATCTGTACAGTTAAGAAATATCACAGCTGCAGCCTGTTCACCAGCATTTGTGTTCGAAGTGCCGTCTAGCCGCCATGGCAGTGGTAGCACCGTAGTCTTCAACCTGCCATCTCTAAAATGTGTAATCAAAGGATATGAAGTGCCCTCTCCACCAAATCTGGAATAAATGGCCGACGTGGAAAAACTTACTAACGACTTCAAATAGGAAAGTCTGACAATTGATACAACGAGCTTATACTTAATGTATTTAATTCCAACTGTTGCCCCAATAATGGAAAAGTACCCAAATTTTATTTCAAATTTATAACACTAACACTGATAGATATTTGCTAAACAATACAGTCTCATAATGAAAACAGACAGTACAAACAGTAAGTTTCTCTGCCCTTGAAACTCACATTCACTAAAATGGCATTGAAACCCACATTCAAAGAAAATGCCTTTGGCCAGTAGTGGATTAAGTTTACCTTTGGGCTGTTTTCCAACCACAGACCCCTTGCACACATTTTTTGGGCTATGCATACATGCATGTGTTCTTTGGTGCACCTGATTGTATTAAATTATATTCCTTGCATAATACAGCACCGCTTGTTAGAGTGTGTTTTAAAATTGTAGTTTTGAACATTTTTTCAGTAAGCAAGGAAACAAAATGTATGAACCAGTAATGTCAAAACTACCCATTACAGAACATTTCAACCACTAAAGGTCACTCAGACTTCTGTCATTACAACTCCCAAATTCCAGTCAATATACATAATCTCTGCAGAAGTAAAAGTCATCTGAATAATTCTATATTAAAGAGATCTATAACTAATGATGAGGTTGTTGCTGGCAGACAACTTTACATTTCAGTGTTTCCTATACAAATTTAGAGTCTGCTGCCCTTGAAGAATAAACTGTTACATTTTTTTAATTTTTGCTGGTAATACTGCAATAAGGAATGGCTGAAAAAAACAGCAAGAGGACTGCAGTCACTTGGCATTTCATACAAAGGAAGACACACTCAGGAATGCAGCACCCCCATCCACCCTTAAAGGTGGCAATGCAATATCAGCACTCTATGTACATGGTGTGGGAGTAGAACCCACAGCCTTCTGGACCAAAGGCAAATATGACACTTGTTGCGCTACTAGCATGGCTTTTAAAGTTTATAGCGCAAACACTGATGATGACCGTTTACTAAACAAGACAGTTACACATTGGAAACAGACTTAGCATGAAGAACAGTAAACTTTTCTTCACTTGAAACAAAACATTTCTTGAAAATGTACAGAAAGTCAGCATTCCTTGAAAATGCACAGAAACTCAAAATTCTTTGAAAATGCATTGAAACTCAACAGTCCATGAAATGCACTTGCTGATGACAGTTTGGCAGTTGGTGAAGAGTATTCAGGCTGTAGGATTCTGGACTGAAGGTACAGGATTTGAACCTGAATCAGTTAACCAACCTGCCATCCCTAACTGGGACATTTTACCCACACGTACACCGTTCCATCCTCCACTATCTTACTAATTCAAGAATGACCCATTCTCTGCATTTGTCCAGAATGGCATCAGCATAAAAAAATCATGTGGTCCGTTCCATTTTAGTTCCAGTGTTTAAATGTGTGTATGTCATACTAAAGACACATGTACAGGCACTACTAAGGACGCACTCTGCATGCATCGTTAAAGAAAAAATGTAACTCACAAACAGCGCTTTCTTTTTTTTTTTTATTGATAATTTGTCAACTATTACATGCAATCAAAATGAAAATTATATATATATATATATATATATATATATATATATATATATATATATATACAATTGTAAAACCTATAAACTTTAAAAACATTATATAACTATATACATTGATGTTTGTTAAGAAGAAAGCCATAAATAAGTTTAAGGTGTAACCTGAAGTATGATATATAAGTTCATATATTTTTGTCCATTTTCTCAATTATTTCTAGTACTTTCATCCAAGAGTTGTATAAAGTTGTAAGTCTGGTAGTTCTGTTCTTCAGAGTAGATATTTCCATTTGTCCAACTGTTCTAACTAAATTTTAAAATTCATTAAATGTAGGAGGAGTCTCACTTTTCCAGTGAATGGTGATGATTTTGTGAGCTGCTGCTATTAAAGTCCATAAGATTTGAAAATCTTTTTTTGGCACACAATCCGGAACAGGAGAGTTGAATAAAATCATAGATTTTGATAATTGATAATTATCATTAAAAACAGTCTGAAAAAAATAATTAATATTATTCCAATACAAAGTAAGACACTTACATTCATAAAAAATATGTTGCCAGTCTGCTCTTATTTTAATCTGACATCTCCAACATGGATCTTCACTTGCATACATCTTAGATAATTTATGTGGTGTATAAAAACTTCTATTCAAATATCTCCATGTGAATAACTGCAAGTCTATTGATAATGATGACTTCTTGGAAGATTTTAAGATAATCTTTTTTTCCTTTTTGTTAGGAGGGTGATTATTTATTTGTGTATAATAATTCCAGCAGGTGTCTATTTGGTATATTTTTATATTTTTGTTGTTTTAATTATTTTGTAAATGTTAGATAGATATCCAGCACCTTGATAAGCTTGATTATTAATTATAATAATGTAATCAATAAATTTTGGGACAGTATGTCTAACTGTATCTTGCATTTGTCCAATTCCGTGCATTTGTCCAATTCTGTTTATAAGATATTGTCTTAGATTTTGCAAAAGTAGCCATGAGTCATTATTTATATTATATTTTCTGGTTATCTGATCTTTAGTTAATATTTTCTCTTGTTCTACCAGCTGATGCCAGTAGCTTATTGAGCCTATCTTGAGCATATTCATTTTCTGAATTTGGTATGTATCAAGGATAGTGGGTGTGAAGGCTATAGGAAAGATCAGAAAGACCCATGAATTCATATTTGGGACTTTGTTTATGAACGATTTAAATGTTGTTAGTGTGATGTTCATATATTTGGATGGCAGTTTATTATTTTTATTTTTGCCTTCTAGATAATCTTTTAACATCCAAACTAAAGGAAATGGTATTATAGTTAAATGATCTGATCTGCTGTTATGACTAAGTTCAGTATAGACCTGTTCATGTAATTGTTTCCATATAGGTTTGTAGTGAGCATTTAACTGTAAGGTTATATTTTTAACAACAGAGGACATAATATATATCTCAGTATCAGGTAAATTAATTCCTCCATCTTCCCAGTTTGGTAAATGTTTATCTAAGCAATTCAGGGTTTGTTTGGGAACCATAAAAAAATTAATATTAGTTTATTATATCTCTGAGTGATACACTTGGGAGTTGGCAGTGAAAAACTTTGTATTAGATATAATACTTTAGGAAAAATAATTGATTTAATGAGGTATAATCTGTCTCCCATTGTAAATATATATTTGTTCCAGGTAGACATTGCTCTATTTTATCTAGTGTTTTATTATAATTATATATAAGTGAGTCAGTTAAGTCTTCAAGTAGATCTATGCCTAAATATACTATTTTATTATCCTCTGCTATGTATTTGGAATATTTTTTGTTTATATGTTTCTTTTTAGTATTACATGACATAATTTTTGTTTTGTTTTCACTGAACTGTAAACCTGAAATAGTTTGAAAATTATTTATTTCTTTAAACAAAGCTTGTAAAGATGCATTAGTGTCTGATAGGGTAAGAAGTATATCGTCTGCAAATAATTGTAATTTAAGAGATAAAGTTTTGTTGATGCAGATGCCTTTAATATTACTATTTGATCTTATCTGATTTGTAAATGGTTCTATAAGTAATGCAAATAATAGTGTTGATAGGGGACAGCCTTGTTTAGTTCCTTTTTTGATTGGTATGGGACCAGATCTATGTGAACCTAATTTAACATATGCTATGGAGTCTTTATATAGTGACTGAATAAGGGCGATAAAAGATGTAGGAAAATTATACTCTTTTAGGACTAGTGTAAGGAAATTCCAGTTAACAGAATCAAATGCTTTATTAATATCTAAGGATATTACATTTAAATCCAAGTTTGCATGTTTACTATAATCTATCAATGACAAAATTCTTTTAAGATTATCATATGTATTTCTTCTTTTGATAAATCCTGTCTGGTCATCGTGTATTAGCATGGGAAGAACATGTTTGATTCTGTCAGCATATATTGCCATGAACATTTTATAATCGATGTTTAATAAGGATATTGGTCTATATGACGAACATTGTTTCTCATCTTTGTCTGATTTAATTATTGGTGATATCAATGAATATTTCCATGAAGGTGGTATAATTATATTTTGATTAACTATGGAGTATACTTTTAAGAGTAAAGATATAGCTTGATTAGGTATTACTTTATACATTTCTGATATTATATTATCAGGGCCAGGTGCTTTATTTAATTTAAGCTTTTTAATCTGTGATTTTAGTTCAGTCATAGTAATTGGTTTGCTTATAGTGTCAATTTGCTCCTGTGTTAATCTAGTAAGAATTTTGTTTTTAAGATTTTTTTTATATCTTTGTCAGGTTTTTCATGAATGCTTGAAAGGTTATCATAGTTGTATTGTAATCTAAAGGCTTCTAACATACTATTTAGATCCGTGACTTTTTTCTTTGTATTAGGGATATATAATTCTTTTATTTGCTTAGATTTTATTATTTTTTTGTTCTATTAGCTAGTTGCCTCTGATGTGCTGGATTTGTTGAATAAGAATTACATTTTATCTTTTCTAGGTTAATCATTGTCTTGTGATGTAAAATTTCCGCGTATTTGTTGTTAATTTGTAGTAATTCTTGAATTAAATCTTTATTTCCTTCTTGAATTTCTAGTTTTAATTTATCGGCTTTCTTTTGTAATTCTAGCATGTCTTTATTCCATATTTTTCTTTTATTAATATACCAGGATAGTACTTTTCCATATATATATATATATATATATATATATATATATATGCTTTTAAGGAGTCCCAGGTATATATTTCTGAAATGTTCTCTGTGGTATTTAGTTCAAGGAAAGTTTTTATTTCACCTTCAAAAAATTCTTTAAAGTCTGTTAATTTTGTAACATATGAAGGTGTTCTTGTTATGGTATTATTATTTATATGCATAAGCTCCATTTCAAAAACCAGAGCATTATGATCTGATAATGGACAGTTTATTATTTTGACATTACTTATTTTTGTTACTAGATCATTGGATATGTATATCCTGTCAATTCTGGAACTAGTCTTATATCTATGTGAGTAAAAAGTGTAAATTAATGAGTCTGGGTCAGCAAATTCATTTATATCTTTTATGGAGATTGCGTCTGTAAACTTCAAAAGTGTCTTTGATATAGGTAACTTTCTTCTTTTACTTTTTGTCATCTATTATACAGTTGTAGTCTCCTGCCATTATTAGACTACCTTTAGTTAAATGTAATATTTCTTCAATATGATGTTTTACTGTTCCTACGCCAAGCCCTGGTATCCAATATAGGTTAACTAAGGTGTATATTTTCCTATTTAACTCTATATTTACTAAGGAAAACATACCAGATGTGTCTTGATAAGTGTTAATTATTCTAGGAGAAATAATTGTATTATGCATTAATATGGCTACTCCTCTCTTCTTTTGTTTGTATTGAGAACTTACTAATACTGTGTAGTTATTAATACTGAGATTGTTTATATCTTTATCTAATAGCTGCGTCTCCTGAAGAAATATTATTTGTGGATTGTGTAGATTTATGTATTTATATAGACTTCTCCTTTTGATATTATTATTTAATCCATTAACATCTATAGATAGATATTTCATGTGTTCGTTTATGATTTATTTGTATGACAGTTGATATACATAGATTTAACTCTTGGTTTGCATTATATGTATAATTTACATTATTGTTTAAATAGAAGATCTGCTTATCTTATGTAGACACCAAAACAGTATAAGAAAACAATGAAACTTGTAATTTAACTAATTCTAATTTATTACACCTTTTCCTATCTCTATGAGGTAATATACCTCTTTGCATGAGTAACACAAGTACCCACACAAACCTTCTAAATCTGTGACTAATGTTTAAACTAATCTCTCTTAACCTCATGCTTAGTATGTCACTATTTACATATATTAACGAGTTAATATGATCAGCTAATAGACAATTATATGCAAATTCGTGTGAAAGCAATAATATTTATACATCAATAACCTGCTTATACTTGTTAAATCTTATTTGCAGAGTTTCTTATAATCAGAGTTACAAAAACAATTTTCCAATTACATTTAACAAAATTTGTTTCATCTTAGTACAACAATTCACATATCAATCCAACATGACACATTTGCTTTAATTCACATTGCAAAGACTCCAATACCTTGTTAATTAGTTATTTTGGTTAAATTCTCATAATACCTATGTTCTTTTTAGATTGTAGTTTCATTATACTCGCAATTTGTTTAGGGTAATTTTCCACCTCTAGAGTCTCTATCATGTAATATCTGTGCTATAAGGATATTATTTATTCTATAGTTGTGTGAATATTTCCCATTTTCTTCCTCACTCTTCATGAAATAATTAGATTTATTATTCTTTAACTTTTGAGAATGTAGTTTTCCAAGCCATATTCCAGAACTCTTTACTAAAATTGTGTCGGCTTATATGACAATATATGTACATATATATAAATATATATACATAAACTTATATATAATAGTTTTTACATATTTTAATATTCAAAATACTGAAGTAAAACATAGTGGAGAGATAGGTTCCCGACCCACAGACTGGCCAGTCTCCGGAAAAGAACCCCGCTGACTGGACGGGAGAGAGGAAAATCACCCTGGGGATCATAACGGTCACCCCGGCAAACAGGTGTCCAGGTAAGCAAGCAATATGGAAAGAAGTAGCCAGAGAACTGCAATGACTAGACTTATACAAGCCCTAGGGTCGATATTCTCGTAGCAATCTATGAACCCACACAGGTATTCTAGTATTAGAAATTCTTAATATTAATGTATATAACTATGTATAGAGTATTGCCTTTCTGTATATCTAACAATATTTAAGTTTTTTCTAACAATAACTATGCGTAGGTTGCTATTTCTGTTAGTATATAAAAAACCTGTTAGAAGATTTGTTTGGCGTCTGTTTACTAAATCTAATCATATTTTATTTTATTTAGTTTGGGTGTGTTAAATGTTTAGTAATAATCAGTAACACTAAAGGGTCGACATGTAGCTTTGTAATTCAGGTGCACTAGCACTTTAAATAGTGCTCGTTTTGGGATTTACTTCTTTGTCCAGGAATGCTGCAATTACTTTTTATTCAAAGGACATTATACGCAAGCATGAAGTGCTCACAATGAGACATAAGATATTTGGGTGTTGCTTGCATGTGTGTTTAAGGCTACTGTCTCGTGGACGGGGCGGGAAAAGTAGTGAAGATTTTTCTTGATTTTCAAGGCATTGCTCGTGGTAATATTTATTTTTGCATATATTTATCTGTATTATATGCAAGACATTCCTGTTATATGTGAGACATACTACTTGACACCTGCTAGTAAAACAAACAGGACCAAATGCTTTACTTCTTATAAAAGATTCAATATAACATTCTAGTGGTGTAGAATAATTTACTGTAATAGCATGCAAGGGTTTAAACTCTTAACTAACTATAACCATCCAGCACAACTCAATCATCTTCTATATACAGATTATTTCCTTCTTATAGTAGAAGAGTTTTAAGATGTGCTTGTTTTGAGATTTACTTCCTTGCCTAATGATATTGCATTTACATATTATTTAAAGGGCGTCATAGATAATCACAAAGTGGTTACAGTGAAAATTACAACCTTTATATATTACTTGTATGCATATTTGAGATTGCTGTCTCGTGAATGGAGCAGGAAAAGTAGTGAAGATTTTTCTTATCTTTCAAAGTATCGCTCGTGAAAATATTTTTCTACTGCATAGCTACAACACAGTTCAAACATCTTCAATAAACACAACATTATCCCCCCTTCCAGTAAGGAAGCTTTGTATATATATATATATATATATATATATACATTAAAAACACAATAAGAGTCCATGAGGTGTACTGGGATGCTATGACATCATAATCCATACAACCAGACATGTGTGCACACCCAAGCTGTCTTTCTATCTCAGTAAAGCAAATCATTACAACAGCATTAATGGATTAAGTGCTTTAACTATGCAACTCATTTAACATAAATATATCATTTTTCAAAAAATACATTTGTCCCGCTCCCCTCCCTGCCCCGATCGGAAAACTTAGATTAGACATATTATATGAATGGTGCATTCAAAGATTTTATAACAAATTGCTAGTATAGTTAAATATATGGTGAAATTGTTATATCTGGTTAAACCAGATATCCATTTGCATATATCTTGAACATATTGCTATATACATTTTGTTTGTTGATGACTAAATCAGAGACGTAGAGAAAGAAAAACATTGTTATCAAGTTTCAAATATGTTTGGATAGACCTAAATGATAATGTTAATTTACCCAGTTTATATTTATTCTAGATTTTAATTGAGATAAAATAAATAGAAACTGTACCTGATATATTACTGTGATTAATGACTGGAAGATTTCTTGTTAGTTTTTGTGACAATGTTTAAAGTTTTGTGATACATGTAACATATAAGTTATTTGTCCTTTAGTTTTTTTTTCTTCTGTTCAACAGTCTTCCAGTTGTTTACTTCTGCATTTCTTTTTGGTGTACTATTTGTCCAATCCATACATTCTTCCTGTGTTAAAATGTTGTTTGTAGTGAGATATTTTATTGCTGAATCCACTGTTTCAAATATTTTTATTCCCGCTGGAAGGAATATACGAAGTCTTGCTGGAAACAAAAGATGGATCTTCAGTTGTTTCTTTTTCAAGATTTTTATTATTGGCATGAATTCTTTTCTTTTGAAAACCACTTTTGTAGAGTAGTCATTGTCAAAACTAATTAAAGCATCATTATATTTAATGGGTGAGTTAGTCCAAGCATTTTTGAGGATGAGTTTCTTGTCTTGTGTGGAGAAAAGTTTAACAATTATTGATCTTGGTTTGTTTTTGATTAAAGATGCATTTCCTGAAGTTGACAATGACCTGTGTGCACATTCTATTCCAAAAGAAAGGGCTTCCGGTAATTTTAATACATTTGGGATCCAGGTAATAAGAAAGTTTATTATATTATCCCCTTCTGCTTTTCCTGGCAGACCATATATTCGGATATTATTTCTTCTCATTCTGTTTTCCATGTCATCTATTTTCTCCAGAAGATGTGTATTTTGTTGCAGTAAAAATTCAGTTTGTTGTTCTTTTTGCAGGAGTCTGGAATCAATGTCATTTAAGGACTGTTCAATGACAGATATTTGACCTTTCTGTTGTGTGAACATTTCCTGAAGTTGTTCAAGTTGTTGAGTACATTTTTCTTTAAAAGAGTCCAATTTATTATCCATCTTATCTATTTTAGTTGTCAACTCCTGAATATTTAAAATAAGTGAATGTAAATCCTTTTTGAATGTTGGGTCCTGAGGTGGATTCCTGAGATGGCTCATTCTGAGTAGCTGATGCTGCTGTTGATTTTCTAGTAATTAATTTGACAGGAATTTTCCAATGAAAGTTGATAAAAATTGTTCTGATGATGTCTCTGGGTATTAGAAAGTGGTTAGTAGCGAAAATATCTTCTTGTTGTTTTTTTCTCAAAATTCCTGTCAGAAATATTATTGAGGAAAGAGAGATGTGAGAAAGTGCTGTTACCAGGTCGCCATCTTGGCCATGCCCCAAACCGTGCTTTCTTAAAGAAAAAAGTTTTATGTCAGCCCCCCAGCCAGTGGGCCCCCTCAAGCCAGTGGGATCACCTAGTGCTGGATTTGGCTCTGCAAAAAATTCCAAAGCATATTATCATTTATACAGACTGAAGAGGCTTTCAAAAGCCATATAAACCCCATACTAAGATTAACTGCAAAACAATACAACGTTCACTGAGGGAGCAAATAAATAATCACCCTTAACTGTATAGCACTGCAGTAAATTAAATGTCATGAGATACTCAGCACCATTATATACTATCAACTTAAAAACATACAAAATACTTCACTTCCAGACAACCATCCATTTTTTGCCAGCTTGCTACATTGGTACAAACCAGCTTGACAGCTGTGATCTAGAAGTCAAAACCTAGTCCTCACACAAAAATTATGGAACTCATATGGTTATTCCTTCTGCTTTATCTATGTGGCTAAACTTTTTGAATTACCTCTTCAAACTCAATATGACAATCTTCTTCATTCAGTGATTTTAAAACATCTCTTATAGCAAATTGTAACAACAACTAGCTATGTTTATATGCCTCATAAACTGGTTAAGTTCATTAAAAATAGCCACTAGATTGCCAGTAATTATAATTAAACTGTAACAATGCACCTATGCATGCAACTAAGTTACTTACCTCTGTGAACAAAAGGGAATGACTATAACACTATTAATCTTTCTTCTTTTACATGTGTCTGTAACTATTGGATAGAATTCAATAAAATCCTCACCTCTTGCATTAATTTTGTCCAACAGTGGTTGGTCAATTAGCACAACAGCAAGAAAATGTAATTCAGAGATAGGTGCAGCAGCAATGAGAAATACCTCATTATTGTCTTATTACCATATGTCTTAACTATTAGTATTGTCAAACCTGGCTGTGCTAGTGCTCTCCCTAGCAGTTTGTGCATTGCATTAGAAAAAGCATACCCCTGCAAACACTCATACAAACACACATACACACACAAATACACCTACATGTGCAGACACACATGCACACTCCCAGACATTCTCCTCTCTAACACCAACATCGACTCATCAACAATCAAGCCATCTGCACTCGATCTCACACATAGAAACACTCAGCCACACACTCCCGCACACACACGCACGGGCACACACACATCCAGACTCTCAGTTCCCTACCTGACCACCACTAGTACGACCACTAAGGCAGACACACACACTCTCACAGACACAAAAACACCCACATACCCATGCAGACATTCATAGGTTCATAGGTAGGTACTAGGCTATTGGCCCTAGGGCCTATATAAGCCTAGCCATGCGGTATCCTGGCTTTTGCCACCCAAGAAAATTATTTTCCTGTGCCCCTGTCAAGCAGAGCCACAGAAGTGATCCCTGGGGTGAATTTCCTATCTCCCATCCAATCATGAAGATTTTTCTTGAAGAGTGCTAATGAGGAGTTTTGTTTGATATACATAGTTAGTTTGTTCCAGAGTATGGGAAGTCCCTGGGACAGGAATCTATCCTCCAGCATGTTCTGTTTATTGTGGTGACAAGGTTTAGGTCCCTAGAGCATGTAGCTCAGAGGGATTGGGATTTCTTTACGTGGAGCATGTCCAACAGCTCTGGGTTTGACATAGCTTTGTATGTTAGGCAGAGATCGCCTCTGAGTAGGCGATATGTAGCAGAGTAAAGCTGGAGATTTTTAATTCATGCCCTTAAAGATACACAACACACTAACACCCCACAATGCATCTTCACTGAACTTACCTGCACTGTAACTACTACCATAGGAGTGAATAGGTTACTGTCAGAAATTCATAGATATTTTGAAGCAATTTAGTCTTAGGACCATATATACCTTGCCAGTAATGGGCACATTCAGACCTATAAAGCTAAACCCCAGTAGCTGTGGATATTCATGTTTCAACCGTTTAGTGACCTCATCAGCACAGAGCAAGTGGATTGTTTGGCTATAGTTTAGAAACACAGACCTTAAAATCAAGCTTAATGTCCATAAATATTAGCGTGCCTACAAAATATCCAAACTAACATCCAAACCAAAGGTAAAAAGATCACATAGACAAGGCTTAAAAAGTAAAAAATTATGGGCATTCAGAAGCCATGTAGTGGAAACACTATATGTCCTGAAACATATGTGTGTATATCCCATGGGCTTCCATTACAGGAGGTTTAAGATATCACACAATGAAAACTCCAACATGAACAGGTTTTTCTTGCAGTTTTAATCTATCTATTTGTCTATATATCTGTGTGTATTAGATGTCTCTCACTCTTTATGTGTGTATGTGTGTGAGTATGCATATATATATATATATATATATATATATATATATATATATATATATATGTCCTACAGAAGACCGACAGCTCACAACACCAACACCCACATCGCCGACAACAAAAGTCCGACACACGAAATATCGACAATGGGGAAATGGTAAGTCTCCATAGTGCGGAATAGAAATATTTCCATTCCTGCACTGTAGTGCAATCTCGGAGTTGGTATATTAAAGTTACGGGGGTGTGGGGGTGCAGGGGGGCTCCGCCCCCCTGCTAGCAGAAAAAAGGAAATGTTATTTTCCTTTTTTCTGCAGTAGCGCTGTTGTCGATATTTCGTGTGTCGGGCTTTTGGTATCGGTGATGTGGGTGTCGGTGTTGTGAGCTGTCGATCTTCTGTAGGCAATCTATATATATATATATATATATATGGGTCCTAGTTAAATGATCGAATTTTATGTGGCCGAAACCATATGATTGAAGTTCTAAAACTTTGAACATTTAACAGGAATATTCCCTTTTCCTCGCTGTAGTGCGATTTCGGAGTTGGCATATTTTAGTAGCGGGGGGTGTGGGGGTTGCATGGGGGCATGCCCCCCTGCATATATGTGTTTAAATTTTTTTTTTCATTTTTTAAATGTTCGAGATTACAAAACTTCGATCTTATGGTCCCAACCATATGAGTTTGAAGTTTTGTAATTTCCATCATTCAACGTAGACCCATTTATATATATATATATATATATATATATATATATATATATATATATATATATATATGTGAGTTTATGTATAAATGTATATCTCTATCTTTCATAATTGATGATTAACTGTACTTACCTTAGTGTTGCATTACTCTACCCTTATTGTACACATTGTAATGCACTGACTGTCTGTATCATATGCTGTAATTTTATTGCTGTATTTTTTCCCCAAGCTGAGACTAAAATTGGTCAGTTGTGATCAGTGCTCTATCCTGGTTAACACAATCAGATAAGTAAATATTTTTATATTTGCTTACCAGGATAGAATACTGATATGGATGGAACAGTTTACGGCTCAGTAGAGTTGTTATGACAGCACAAAGTATTTATACGATTTTGGCCATGATAAGAAGGTAGCAAACTAATAACAGACATTTGTGACATAAAATAATGAATAAAAGATGTGTAAAAAGACAAAGGAGATACATATAATGTGAGGACAGACAATAGTACAAATACTCATAGAAACACATTTTACACTAATTGGAAGTCACATAATAAATGCTATTAGTCTGTATGTGATTTGGAAGGTGATGCAGTTTCTAGAGTTTTATGATGTAACAGGCTGCTTGGGAGTAGATGGATAGAGGAAAATAAGAGCTAGAAGTAGAAGGAATAAAATGAGAGACGTGGAAGAAGAAGACAGTCACAACTAGCATCCTTTTCTTTGAAGACTAACGTAATTCCCTTAAAATGTCACAAATATGTTATAGTGGGATTTGGCTTTAGTGCAGTTATATGTCCATAGCATTCACCTGATGTCATTTTTTTTTATTGGAGCATGCGCATGTAACACTTTGAAAAGTATTTTTTTTTATTTTCAGTAGAATTTAGAGCAGGAATTGATGTCCTTTAGAGAAGATGGAAGAGATTCCCAGAGTCAGCATGCAGAACAGAAAAGCTGTGGTCACTGTAGTAAAATTTGTTCCCAAGGCAAGGCAGTTTGAGGGACTGGAACTAAGGTTCTAGGTAGATTTTCTTACTCTGGGTCAACCACCGAGGAAGGGAATGGAGTCAGTTTAAAAAGTTTGTATTGCAGAGCTCTGCTGAGTATTTATTTATGTATTTATTTTTTTATTGAAAGCCACTTTGCTTTATCCAGGGTATAATAGTGCTGTTCTCAAAGTGGAGCAATGGCAATGAAATTGCAAATTCTATTTGCCAAAGTTTATAAAGAGGCAAGGCATCTCTTTGAAGCAGAGGTTATTAACACTGGCTGATATTCTAATTGAAGAACAAGCACACCTTTGATATGTGATATTCCTTCCAACAGGAGAATGGAAATGGGAGATTTTTCTGGATTAGAACAGAGGCTTATTTAATTTTAACTTTGATCAATGTGATGATGAAATGTAAGGGTCGGTTCCAGACAGAGGTATAGATATCTAAAGTATTTGGTGGTTTCTAGTTGTTGGTGGTTAAATACTATGGACCAGTCTGGAGATGCTCATGAAATCGATGGTATACCCATCCTTATGATGAGTCTGTAAGGTATGAGAAAACTGTAACTGAGGGACATGGTATCAGCTTCTATAAATTTAATGAACTGTAGGGTGGGAATAGGGTGGGTAAAGATATAGTGTGGAACAATCTGTTCATGTACATGCATGCCAGTTCCAAGTATAGACTAAGTGCCACTCAAAGGATACTTATCTAGGCAGAAAGACTGTCTTGCTGGAACTGGTCTCTAAGTGAAATGAACCATTTCCTTAATGCTGTCATTGCGATCACTCAAGAACAATAATGCTGGTATTATTTATTATAATAGCCACATTTACAATGGATGTGATGTGTAGTTATAACTATGAAAGGAACAAAGTAACTCTGCAGGTAATACAAGTGTACAGAAATTATACATGAACTGAATTTCAATGAGAACAGCAAGGTATTGTGATAGAAAGAATAAATGAATACTAGTTTAAATGTAATATAGTACTTCCGATAAAACACACATATTGTAAAATGCATTATAGCATATTCAGATGTACTGTAGATGTGTTCCCTGGGCCAGTCATCTTGTTTTATTCAGAGTAATTGTTTTAGCTGGAAATGTTTTCCTTTTTTTTTTTGTTTTCCCATTAAAGATATGGGACTGGAGCTGCTATTAGTACTGAAATTTCTACGTGAATTGAGTAAATCAGCTCATATATCTCTGCAGGATGTAGAAAGAAGCATGCTGCATTGCAGTATTAAAAACAGATGTGTATTCAGATAGGAGAATATCACTAAGAACAGAACAGAATGGTTTTATAGATTCACAAAGTTTACTAGACACACAGTCCATGGATCATAATCACTTTGCCAGTGATCCCCCTCAGAGAGATTTATTTTTTCCTTAATCTTCTATCTCCTGGTATGGGGGAGTGCAGCAATGGAAAATCATAACTGTGAACAAAAGCAGTGAGGAGTTATTAGGCTGACTTCATGATAATCTGGAGATATCAGCAGTCTGTAGTAAGATCTGAGGAGAAGGCCTATAACACACAGTGCAGTTTCTCTAAATTATTAGCACTTTTCTATATCATAATAGCAGAATGCAACTTGTACTGGTTTTCTTCTCTATGCTGCAGTTGAAATAGCTAAGTCTAAAGCTGGTAGTACATTATTCATGTCAGTCCCTTCATTTATATGGTGTTACAACCCACGTGTTATATGTTATGGATTCAGATATTGTGCAGCTACTACTGTTATGGATTCTCCATACCAGAAGTAAACCCCTCATTGGTAAGATCAGACCATAAATTAATCTCACTGGATATCCACAACCCGACCCCACCCCCAGCCCGGAAAACCACAGTGAAAAACTTCTCAAAAGCGAACTTCACACTTCTCAAAACCGAGGTGGAATCCTTCAAGGCCCCCTGGCCAGTGGAAACTACGGCCCAAACTGCAGAATCCTATATAAATGCATTCTATGGACACCTCCAGGAATGCATGGATCATGCTATCCCAATCAAAACCAAGACCCAATCGTCCAAAGGCAGGCATCCAGTCTGGTCGACCCCAGCCATAAATAAGCTGTACAACAGAAGAAGGAAGCTACTACATGATAGAGCAAAATCCCTAAAAGGGAAGGCATCTCTGATCAGTACTAGCAAAAAACTACGATCCCTCATAAAATCCTCCAAGGCCAGCTTTGAGAGAAAAATTGCACAGGACACTAAAGACAATCACAAGGCTTTTTTTAGCTATGTTAGGAACCTGGGATGTAACTCCCAGATATGCTCAGAGTTGATTCTAAATGACAAAAAATACACTGAACCCACAGACATTGCCAACATCCTGGCAGACAGGTTTAGTGCAAACTTCTCCCCCCCAAAAGAGCAAATATCTATCCCAGCAGAGTGCAGCCTCCCTAACATCTCAGATGCTCAGGTGAAAGCCGCCCTCTCCACAGCAAAAAACACTGCTTCAATGGGACCAGACGGTGTCCCAGGTTGCGTCCTACATGAACTCCAAGAAGAACTAAACCCTCATGTAAAACTGCTGTACAATCTCAGCCTTACTACAGGATATGTACCCAAAGAATGGCGTACAGCAACAGTGGTCCCTCTCCACAAAGGTGATGCCTCGACCGACCCTGGAAACTATCGCCCCATAAGCCTGACTAGCCTGGTCTGCAAGGCTATGGAGAGGATTATCATGGAACTCATAAACAAAGACATTGGGGACCTACAGACACTAGATCCTACCCAATTCGGCTTTGTCAAGGGCAGATCCTGCCTCTTGAACCTGGTCGACTTCTTTGAAACAGTCACCAAGGCCATAGATGAAGGGAAGGTAGTCCACACAGCCTATCTGGACCTCGCGAAGGCATTTGACACAATACCCCACTCGGGCATCATAGATAAGCTATCCAGCTTAAATATAAACCCCTATGTCACAAAATGGGTTGCAAACTGGCTCAAAGACAGAACCCACAGAGTCAGAATTGCTGGAGCCATGTCAGACTCGAAACCGGTTACAAGTGGTGTCCCACAAGGATCAGTCCTGGGACCTCTCTTGTTCGGTATATATTTTTCCGAGGTACAGGCTAACATGGGAGGACTGTGGCTGACCAAGTTCGCAGATGACTGCAAACTGGGCGCCATAATTGACTCTCCAGTTGACATGAGCATCCTTCAAAAAGGTCTCACAGAGATGGATAATTGGTGCCAGAGCCATGGTCTAAAGCTAAATGCCAAAAAGTGTATAGTCATACCCTTTGGCAAAAACAAAGTGCCCACAAATTACCACATAGGTGGAAACCCATTAAGTACGGAGGAAGTAATTAGGGACCTGGGGACCCAAGTTGATAGTAATCTCTCCTTTGACAACCACATTGCCAAAGTAGTTAGAAAGACCTTCTACATAGCCCACCTTATCATGAAAGGATTCACATCTAGATCAAGGGAGGTCATCGTGCCCCTTTATTCATCCCTCATCAGGCCCATAATAGAATACAATGCCCCTTTTGGGAATGTACCTTACCCGACACCTGCAGCAACTAGAAAGACCCCAAAAGTACCTCACAAAGAGGATCAAGGGACTCAAACAGATGCCATATGCTGCTCGGTTAAAAAAACTCCAG
Source organism: Protopterus annectens (assembly GCF_019279795.1). Lineage (NCBI taxonomy): Eukaryota > Metazoa > Chordata > Ceratodontiformes > Protopteridae > Protopterus > Protopterus annectens. The sequence goes on from NC_056729.1 coordinate 339,272,789, forward strand.
CTCAACTCAGTTGCATACCGCCTACTTCGAGGCGATCTATGGCTGACATATAAAGCCATGTCCAACCCAGAATTAATGGACATACTCCACCTCAGAAAATCCAAATCCCTTAGAGCCACGTGCTCGAGGGACTTGAACCTCAGCACAGAAATAAATAGAATATGCTGGAGGGACAGATTCATAACCCAGAGGCTCCCTTCGCTCTGGAATAGAATCCCAGTCCATGTTAGGCAGAGCCCCTCATTGACTCTCTTCAAGAGGAATCTTGATGAGTGGATGGGGGATCGTAGGTTTACCCCGAGGATTACTTCTGTGTCACTACTAGACAGAGGCACAGTAAACTAACTTTAAAAAGGGCACCATAAACTCAAATCAAAGGGTGGCGAAAGCCAAACACACTCGGGCTAGGCTTATAAATACCCCAGGGCAGATAGCCTAGTATAGACCTATGAACCTATGAACCTATAAGGCAGTTTGTCTAAAAACTGTGGTTTCAGAAGTTTAATTTATTCCTATCTCTGAGCAGAAAACTGAGAAGGTGTAGTGTACCATGTTTATGCTTGTTATGGATGAAGAAGCAGTTGAAGTATATAACACATTTAAACTTCAAAAGTGTGAAAAGATCGTCATAGCTGTGATGAAACAGACAATTCAGATCCATTGAGGACCAAGAAAACTTATGCCATATATCTGCTATGTGTTCACTGCAACAAAGGGACAAGAGCCCTAAGGCAACTGCTAATGTTTATTTTAGTGACTTAAAGAACAATGTTAAAATGATTTTGGTTAATTAAATTATTTAGTGTTATAAAACAGAGCTGTGTGTTGCATGCAGAGTTATCAGACAAGAGGCATATTATAATGAGAAGCAGATATAATATCATATAAAATCAAATATGCTGGCACTCTGGCACAGAAGGATAAAGCCATAAATGTGAGTCAGATGACTGGAATCAGTCAGCGACCTGGTCATTGGAGGAGTTGGGAAAAGGCGGTGACATTGGCTCACACCTCCTGGCAAGGGATATTGGAAAGCTTCCGTGTCCACTGGTTTACTTATACCTAGTGGGGGTTAATGTCATGGCAGAGGCAGTATGAAAAGCCAGGACAGCTCCAATTAGGCTGCCATGGTTTGAAGAGCAATGGAAAACAGAGCAAAAAAATACAATGTGAAGTTGTTCAATCTCAACGTTCATTCTTGACTGATGGGTTCGGAGCCGATCCATCGGCTCCAGTACGTCCAAATGCAAAGCTTGAGGTCTTCCAGTAGCTCGAGGCCAAGCCCCTGTCCCATGATGCACTGTGAATTACCCCAGATGTAGTTTGCCGTGGCATCTGATTGGAGGTTCCATTGTATGCTCGGGCCAGTAACTTTAAAAGTTTTCTGTTTACTAGCTTTCAATATAACTTTTTCTAGTTGTTTTATATATATATATATATATATATATATATATATATATATATATATATATATTTAAAGCCGCAGTGGTGCAGCAGTAACATTGTCGCCTCACAGCAAGAGGTTCTCCCATTTGATTCTTGGCTGGAGCACCTTCTGTATGGAGTCTGCATGTCCTCCCCGTGGTCGATTGGCGTTCGAAAGACATGTGTGAATGGGCGTGCCTTTGTTGAAGGTTGGGCATCGAGCTGGCACCTCGGCACAGTAAAAATCTACTGCCAGTCATTAGTGGATCGGAATTCCGCTGTGGCGACCCCTAACCAGGAAAAGCCAAAAGAAGAAGAACAACATCTGGTTAGATAATTAGCTTTATAGCTTTCCCCTTCTTGTGTGACATTTTATACCTGATATTTAGTGTTTAGGATAGTTGGCCTCGTTGTTTTCGGCCTAGTTAAACTGAGTGTGTTTTGATAGCCTGTAGTATTTAGATTTATAGTGTAAGACATTTTTGCTGTGATTCTTAGCTTGTTGGATTTACCTTAGATAGTTGGCCTTGTTTTTTGGCCTGAGTTAGTTAAGTGTGTACTTATATTAGGCTGTCTGTGTGTGCGTCTTTAGAGCCTGTTGTTGTCGCTTTTTCACTGGTTTGTGTGAGTGTTATTATGGCAGATGATAAGGACAAGCATCCCAAGTCCAGTTTTAAAAAATGTCCGGACTGTAACCAGAAAATGTCAGTCACGGATAGGCATGTTACATGTGTCTATTGTTTAGGGGCTGTCCACCTGCAGGAATCTTGTGCTATCTGCCATTCCTTTTCTTCTAGGGTGCTTTTGGAAAGGAAAAGGAAATTGATAGATAGGGGGTTGCTAAAACACCCCTTTCAAGAGGCATTAAGTGACCAGGAGGTTGCCAGCAAATCCTCTAAGTCCTCAAAATCATCCACTGAATCTAAGGACTCAAGAAAATCTAAGTCTAAAAAATCTGATGAGACATTGACTCAACAGGTTTTGGAGCCAACTGTCTTCTTTTTTCGGAGCCAGTCCACAGCCTTGGAGCCGGCATTCGAAGTGCCTCAGTCACCATTGCTCCAGTCAGCACCATCGGTGCATTCTTCTAGATCATCTGTTAGCCTATCAGATTTGGATATGGATCGATTGGTGCAGAAGCTTTTACAGGCACCAGGCCTTGCTAAATTGCTGTCGGCTCCGACCCAAGCGGTTTCAGAGCTGAAGACCACTACTCCTGCCTTATCTACTCCTCCTCTGAGCCGTATCGGCCCTTCGGAACCGGAAGAAGCAGACCTGCTGATCATGGAGCTTTCGGAGCAGAGACCTGTTCCAGTGTCCTCGGCTCCATCTACTCTGACGTCCTCGGTGCCGACCGGGGACTCAGGAGCCAACACTCTCCAGTAAGATCCAGGGAGGATAGTTGGATCGACTTGTCGGTGCCGACCCTTCCTCTCAGGACTTCGGCTCGGATGAGCTCGGCTCCTACCTCCAGCTCGGAGCCCACTGCCTCGGTGCGGGAGGGTTTGATGGTTCCCTCGGATCCATTGATCCCTTCCCATCGGAGCTGTGATGCCTTCGAAGCCATGAGGAGAGCTATGTCTCCAAAGACATCCTTGACTTCAGGTCTTGCTTCTTCATCTCCTAAAGTACCTGTATCTGCTTCTGCTTCCATCGTCCAGGCTAAGTGTAGAGACCCAGAGCCTCAGGTAGCCCCACTGGGTGCCAACTGCTCTTCCGAGACCTTCCCAGAAGCTCCCACTGAGGAGGTCCCCAGGAAGTGATTGTGCAAGAGGAGACACTTGGACTCCCCACAGGAGTCTTTACCATCGGACACTGACTTAGATGAGTCAGAAGGGTCCCCATGGTCCCCCTCTGAGGATATCTCTTTTGCTGAGATCCTTGAAATTCTTAGGCAGAGGGGTGACTGGCAGTCCAAAAGCCCTACTGAGGATGAGTCAGTTCTCCTGAAGGCTTTCGGGTCTCAACCCTCCACCTCTTGGGTGTCTACACCCTTTGATGAGCTCATACAGTTGGTTTCTCGAAGGGAGTGGGAGTCACCAGAGTCCATGGAGCCTATCCCTTGAAGGCCTAATAAGTTTATTTCAGCAACACCAGATAAAACTTTATTATACAAAGGAGTCCCTGTTGATGCCATGGTGGTGGCGGCAGCCACCAAAAAGGAAATGTTTGAGATATCCTCATCTATCCATCCTCCTAATAAAGAGTCTAGGATCATGGATAGATATGGAAAATGCATGTTCAGTTCAGCGACTTTTGCTTTCCATTCATTGAACTACTTGACCCATTTTACCAGGTTGCAGAGAGATCTCCATAAAGAGTTGGGAGATACTCTTTAGGGTACAGTAGCTGCAGGTGCTTCTGACAAAGTTGCTGCCCAGCTTTCTACCCTAAATTATATTGTCAACTCGTCCATGTGTCTCATCTCCTATGCAGCTGATGGAATGAATAGAGCAGTGGGCACAGGAATCGCTCTTAGAAGACATTCCTGGATGAGCTTATGTTCCTTCGCGGAGTCCTTCAAGTCATCCTTCGTTAACACCCCCTTTGATGGCTCATCTCTGTTTGGGTCTAAAGTGAAGGAAACCTTAACCAGGTGTGAATAGGAGGGAAAGACTCTGTCTGCCATCAGATTCTGTTCTTCCACCCCTACCCAACCTTATCCCAAAGGTCAAAGGGGAGGAAAAATGTGGTTCTGGAAAGCCCAAAGAGCCTTTCAGGACACACATGGTGAACCGCTCTCCAGGGGCAGAGGAGGGGGTAATAGTAGAAGATGCCACCCTCACAGCAGAGGGGGTTTGCAACATCAGGGTGACAGAGATCACATCTCTGGGCAACCCTATCAGTGCTCCTGAAAGGAGGCCAGACTGTCCTGCTCTGGAGGCAGTCAGGGGACACTTAGCTTTGTACCCAAACTCCTGGCTAGAAATAACACAAGACAGCTTGGTACAAAGTATCATTTCCAGAAGGTACTTCATGCCATTCTCCACCCCCCTCCCTGCCCATAAGGAGAATGCCGGACATTCCACCCAGTTACAGGGAACAAGCAACTATAGAGGTCCAAAAGTTGCTACAAAAAAAGTGTCATCCAGCCAGTCCCAACAGACCAGATAGGATCCGGAACTTACTCAAGGTTCTTGTTGGTTCTGAAGAAGACAGGGGACTGGAGACCTATTGTGGACCTCAGCAGACTCAACCAATATGTAAAGAAAGAGAAGATGTGGATGGTCACGCTTCAGTCTATTCTTCCCTTCTTAGGGAAAGGCAATTGGATGTACTTGATAGATCTCAAGGATGCGTACTACCATCTAAAGATGGCCGGGCCATCCGGAGATCACCTGCGTTTCTGGCTGGGAGCCAGTCATTTTCAGTTTCGAGCTCTGCCCTTTGGTCTGACTACAGCCCCCAGAATGTTCATCAAATGCATGGCAGTGGTCACGGCTCACCTGAGGCATCTAGGATTCCAGGTGTTTCTGTACGTAGACGACTGGCTCCTTACCGCCAACACCAGGCATCAACTTATTCAGGCAAGGGAGTACACTCTGGAATCTTTTAGGCATTACAGTCAACTCAGAAAAGTCTGCCTTGTCACCATCGCAGCATATCGTTTTTATAGGGGCAGAGCTAGACACCTCAACCACCACTCTAAGGCTACCAATCGAAAGAGTCTTTCTTCTGCGCCAGCATATCAGCACATTGGTATTGAAAGACAGAGCACCAGCTGCAGAAGTTCTAAAAGTATTGGGTATGATGGCTGCAGCAATCCTAGTCATACCATTAGCAAGAATGCATATGCGGATCCTTCAATGGCTGTTGTTCACTCAATGGTCATACCAGGAACTACCCATGGACCACACAATATTGATCACAAGCTCTTGCAAGAGAGATCTCCAGTGATGGTTGACGTATCTTCATGTCACCATAGGATGCCCCTTTGTTCTACCCCCTCCAGTAGCCATTGTGACCACGGACACTTCCCTGATAGGGTGGGGGGGCATTTTTAGGGAAAGACTGCCCAAGGTACATGGACTGATCAGGAGTCACACTTGCATATCAATGTTCTGGAAATGAGAGCAGTACTTTTGGTGTTGCAATACTTCCAGGACTCCCTTCCTCTAGGAACGATTGCAATTCAGACAGACAATATGTCAGTGGTCTGGTACTTGAACAAGCAAGGGGGAACCAGATCTTACCCCCTTTGCTGAGAAGCCCTCAGAGTTTAGCAGTGGGCTGTTTCCTCCCAGAGTTTCTGTTGGCAATGCACATCCTGGGGAGATCCAATGTGATAGCAGACAAACTGAGCAGGGAAATATTGTTGCCACATGAGTGGTCCCTCAAGAAAGAGATTGTGGACAAGATTTTCCGCAAATGGGGCCAGTCTTGCTGCGACCTTTTTGCCAGTCACATCAACACAAAATGCAGAAGATACTTTACCCTGATTCCCCCTCTGGGACAAGCCCAGAGGGACGCACTTGTACACGATTGGCCCCCGGGTCTCCTGTATGCTTTTCCACCAATCCCATTCATGCCCAAGGTTCTACAGAAAGCAAAAACCCAGGGAAGGACCATTATCCTTATAGTCCCTCATTGGCCTCAGCAGATTTGGTTCCCATTCCTTCAACATCATCTCTTGGAGGATCCCTGGATTCTGGACCCAGTTCCAGACCTTCTGACACATCCGTCGGGGTACATTCATCCCTCTCTGCAGTCACTGAAGCTGAGAACTTTGCTGCTCCAGTTCACCTCATAGCCAGGCTTCATAATTTTTCCAATGAGACAAAACCCATCCTTTTGTCTTCTCATAAGCCGTCCACTAGAAGATTGTATCTTAGTAAGTGGAAGAGAATTTTCATATGGGCCTCTAAGCATAATATTGATCCTTACCAAGCTCCCTTGACATCCATACTAGAATTCTTGACTATAATTTTTAACAAAGAAGTGGCAGCAGCAAAAGTTTGAGTTCAGTTGACTGCTATATCTAATTTTCATCTTGGGATTGACGGGTTAAACATCATGTCCCACAAATTATTCAAGGCCTTTCTCAAGGGGACATTCCGTATGAGACCACCTGTGAAAACTCCCTATTCTCCATGGAATCTAAATTTTATGCTGTCACATATTATTCTCCCACAGTTTGAAACAGCATCATCTTGTGACCTAAAATATTTGTCGTGGAAAACCATTTTTCTGGTAGCTATCACTTCTGCCCACAGAGTGTCAGAGCTTCAGGCTTTATTGATCAGCCCTCCTTATTTGATCTTTCATGCTCACAGAGTATCACTTAGAACAAATCCATCCTTTTTGCCCAAAGTTTGTTCAGAAACCAATATCAATCAAGTTATCGAATTACCAGTTTTCTTTCCTAATCATTCCAACAAGTTGGATTATATGCTACACAAACTTGACGTTCACAGACAGCTCAGATTTTATTTGGATAGAACAAAAGATATGAGAAAATCAGACCAACTCTTTATTTCATTCTCTGAATCCAGGAAGGGTAGACCAGTGGCTAAAACAACTCTGTCTAAATGGTTATCTGATTGTATCACCTTTGTTTATTCAGCTGCTAATATGCCTTTACAACACAAGATTAAAGCTCACTCAACCAGAGCAGTTTCTATATCCTCTGCTTCCAAGCCAAATTGCCCCTTGATAACATTTGTGCAGCAGCCACGTGGTCAAAATCTCATACCTTTATCACTCATCACAAAGTTGATAAGGCCTCCAGGGACAGGGCTTCCTTTGGGTCTACAGTCCTGAAAAATGCACTCCCATGAGCCACCCAAGACTGATGGTTCTAGGGACGCTACCCATCAGTCAAAAATGAATGGTGAGATTGAACAACTTCACATTAAGAAGTTATGTACTCACCATAACGTTCCATGTGAGTTGTTCATCTCACCTTCATTCTTACATCCCTCCCTCCCTCCTTCCCCCTCCTGGCTGATAGATGACATAGATGTTGGTCTCATCCAGGTTGCTCAATGTCTTCTTCCTTTCCATAGGGAAATAGCTAATTTATGTGGTTATGGTACATGCAGCAAAAAAGATCTGAGGTAATTCACAGTGCATCATGGGATGGGGCTTGGCCTCATGCTACTGGAAGACCTCGAGCTTTGCATTCGGCCGTAACAGAGCCGATGGATTGGCTCCGAACCAAACAGTCAAGAATGAAGGTGAGATGTACAACTCACATGGAACGTTATGGTGAGTACATAACTTCTTATTATGGCTGCCTGAATGGCGATCTTTCCTAATAGCGAGAGTAGATTGTTGGTAATTAAAGGAGACTGAAGACTAAGTTAAAATACAGACAGTGGAATTATTTTGGATCAGTGAAATGATAAATGTACAAATTAGTAGTATATAAAACTGCAGCTGAAAAAAAGAAAATAGATTGGTATGAACAGAGAGAGAAAATAAGCCACAAAAAGCATTTGTGATAAGTTCTACATGGGGAGTGCCTCAGTTATCATTCAGGGAAATGCCCTACACTAAGTCAGTTATGTAAGCAGTCTGCTAAAAAAAATCATTCTGCTAAAACATGTACAATTCAGAAAAATAAGCTGCAAGTAAAGCAAATGCACGTTACAAAACAACCATAAAATGATCTATTTGTGGATTCTGTAGGTTTGACAACAGTGCATAATGTACAAAAGTGTGATACTATGTATACAACTCAGCACAACAATCATTCAAAGCTCTGGATGTTAAAGCTCATGATAAATAACCAGAGTATTCAATTTAAGTAAGATACCTGGGCATAATGAAGCATATCTGCTTAACCATTTGAATAGCCAGGGTTGAAAAAGAAGCAGAAATTTTCACGGAACAAGTTACTTACTTATTCAGGCCATCAGATGCCACTGTTGCCTAAAAATTGCTTATTTGTGAATGCAAGAATATAAAAAATAAAATTCTTTTTTTTTTTGATATTTGACTTGCCAGAAACTCTGTAAATTTAAATGAAATTTCATGATGTGCAGGTAAAATATAATAATCTTTTGCATAATTCTGAAGATTTACTTCTTGATGTGGGATGATCCACAGGTGTATATTTTATTTATTTTTTATTGTATTTTAGGTTGTTTCTGGGTAGTACACTGATCACTATAGACCATTTGCAGGCCGAGATCATTTATATATATATATATATATATATATATATATATATATATGGGTCTACTTCAGATAATCGAAATGCTACTTACCCGACTTTTAAAACACTGAGATGAAAGCACTGAAAATCCACTTAAATGAACACTTACATCACTGACAAAAAACTACAGGTAAGTAACCACTTGTCCACCATGGTGATCTTTTCCCCTTTCCTCACTGTAGTACGATCTCGGAGTTGGTGTATTTAGCTGGGGGCCATCCCCCACATAGGGGAGTGTGGGTGAGTTTCATGTGGTTGAGTTTTTGTGTTTTGTTGTGCGTCCAAATGGTTACTTACCTGTAGTTTTTTTGTCGGTGATGTCAGTGTTCATTTAAGTGGATTTTTGGTGCTTTCGTCTCAGCATTTTAAAATAAGGGTAAGTGGTATTTTGGTTATCTAACATAGACCCATAAGTGATGCCCATGCACTGGCCCAGCAATCAAGGAGCCTCAATCCTCACCACTAACACCAGTGAGGGGCATCCACATAGGGGAGGATAACAAATACACACACAGTAAAGTACAGTTTCCCTTAAGAGCACACAAAGATCACAGTCAGTCTGGGGCTGGTCTCTCCCTTTCTCTCCTGATCCCCAATAAGACTCCCCACTAGCACAGCTATAGGGTCCAGATCTCAGCCTAGTGTGCAAGCTAAAACCTCCAGCACCCTCTCTGCCCAACCGGTGCTTTGTGTCCCTGCCCAAGTAGCTGACACACACGCACTTTAAGATAAGAGTTATATACAACCAGACAGACACTTCTTGGGAAGGCTGGCACAGGTTCTCCAGCTGTGCCCATTTTACCCAGACTATAAGGTAGAAATCACTGCCACCACCCACTAATATTTATAAGCTACTAAAAAGGCCCTTATCAAAGGATGTCCAATTCTACTGTGCAATATTATTATCCAGATGGTAAGTGTGACTGAACAGCAAAGCTTACTGGAGTGACTTGTAGAGTATCACTATATACATGCAATGCACTCTAGAGCTTAAATTATCTCTGCACAAAACAGCCACAATTGAAAGGTTTAAAAATATTTAATAATAAATAATAAAAACACAAGACGATACTTCTTACTACACAGTGCTAGTCAAGAGTTCAGAGATCACAGCTAAATACTTAAATACAGTAGAAAAGTTCTGACATTGATACAGAAAAAAAGACTAATCTAATCTTCCTACTTCCTAGCTATATCTAAGAGAAAACATGGTTCTAAAATAAACTTACATATAGAGCTTAGGCAGTGCTGGTGAGTTGGATGTTCTCAAGACAAATGCTAAAATGCATTGATTCCTTCTGTCCTTAAATTGATAACACAGTACCACTGATTCATTTCAGATTACATCATTTCTTTCTTGTTCCCAGGATAACAGAAACTCAGAGGTTAATAGCCCTTTTGATCTTGCAACTGGTCAGGAAGCCAGAGCAATAAAAGAAATTATACATGTAAATTCTAGCCATTAACTCTGGCCTCAAATCAATAGGCAGAATGCCCCCCTCTAGACATCTTGGCTCCGGTTACATCAAAGAATTTCACAATGCTTGATTTATCAGCTTTCTTACAGCAGAGTGCACTGTTGTTACATTTTTTCCAGTTCAACATCCACTACAGTCTTTTCACATTTAAGAGAACAAGACTGTGGCTTACATTAATATTTACAAATGACAGAATTATCTACAAAATTCTGTCTAACTAAGCTGGCAGCCTTCACCTGTCTTCACACATCTCACCCCCCCCCCGGAGAACTCAAGCTAGTTTTTCAAGTAACCCTTGAGAAACATTGATTGAGAGGGTTAGGTCTATCTGAGTATACCTTACCCCATTCCCTGTCTTGAGAGCCCATCTGCGTTGCCATTGCTAACCACAGTGCAGTGCTACACGGCAGTGGCAGCTGGTGACTTCAAATCAAAGGGGGACTGCAGGAGACAGCTGAATGGGTGGGGTCAATGGGAAGGGGTGTGGCCAACTAGAAAGGGGAGGAGCTATGCACAAAACCACAAAAACTAACTAAATACACTGCCCTGGGTGCCAAACCATCATTATGAGAGTCCAATCAAGACAAAATTAAGTGTAGACGAATAAAAAGTATTTCAATGCATTGGCTGCATAACAGCTTACTTAATATCTAGATGGAAACAAAAAGGTTGTGATGCATGAAAAAATAAATTACTTTTTAAATACATTAATGGAATGCCATTCAAAATCAAGTATAAGAAAAACAAGCAGCACTCAACTCAAACCACTTCTTGCACTGCAGTTCTAATTATAATTTATATTCAGCTTTATTAAAGTACCAAGTAACATGCTGAAGGTAGAAATCTCTAATGCCCCCACTTGTAAAAATGTTTCTTATCCAAAAAAGACCTGTTGCCTGACAACTATCTACTTGTTTCATGAGGAAAACATGATCAAAGTAAAAATGAAAAGCAAACAAGAAATAAGCTCAAGATACATTGCTTAAAAGGATTACTGTACAGGTTATGGACCACATGACTGGCATTCTGTTTAGTTTACGGGTAAAGCCTGCAGAGATGACTGGAAGTCTCCAAGTGTAATGAGCTTCTTAAAATAATGTAATCCTGTCCTTTATTACAAATACTGTCATATGCATTTCAATACCCAAGGCTTATACATTATCTAGTTAAGTATTCTCTACATTTCAACAACAGAAAGGCTTTCAATGTTGGCAGTTCTTTAACAGTATGCTTATTAAAGCTTACTTGCATCTTATGATCTCAGCCAAGCTTACCTGACTGTCATTGAAGTATTGCTACTTAAACACAGAGCAACAGGCACTTTAAGCAATAAGCATAAATCAACAGTACAAAAAATATGACAGAAACCAGACCATTCTGCAAAAATCAAGGACAGATGAAAAGCCACTCTAGCACTTGTGTCTGCCTTGGATGTGGGGGATACTCTGCACATTTACACTGCATAACTACTCCTTGCCTTGCTTGGACACATCCAGAGTCACTACATGGGGGAGTGGGGTGCAACAAGTATGTCACAATTTGAAATGTCTCTGGCTGACTGTGATGGCCCTGACACATCATACCTCTCAACCTTAGAGCAAGAAATCTGGACAAAGCCATACAAAGAAGTGGGACAAAGGTCCAAAAATAAGGACAATTTTTAAATATTGCTCTTATAAACTTAGAAAGATAATATAATAGGTCTTGCATTAGTATGAATTTTCTGAATGGTATGAAATCTGAAACTCAAATATCTGTCATTATTTTCTAACTTCAGTCTTTAATGATTTGTCACTAATTTGCCAAAAAAAAACACAATTTTATGAAAAATGGACCAAAAATGTGATGTAAAAATATAAAATAGCCACACAATACAGCTGGGAACTTGTCAAAGAAGGGATACTTTAATATTAGTACTGCTAACTTGAGCAGCTGACAAAATAAAATAATCTACATGCATTTCTGAAATAAAAGTAATCTTTAACTCTTGATTATTACAGTTATTTCTTAATTGTAAACCCCCATGTTTTCTTCCAAAATTGCTATTTTGCGGAGGGATTATTAAGGGGAAGAGCAACATTTTGAGCCAAAATCAGGGACAGTTGAGAGGTTTGGCTATGCCTAATTCTATAAAGCAATTTATTTGCATGTACCTCTCAAACTGTTAATGCAATAAATCTGGACAAGGCCAAATATATTGGGGGAACATATAAACAGTACTAAAATTCCTCTTGTATAAAGTGAGACAGCTGATAGAACAACAGGTCTTACTTTAGCATGCATTTTTCTAAAGGTTATGAAGTCTGAAACTCAGTGTGTCATTATTCAGTGTCTTAATTCCTAAATGATTTGCCAGAAAACCACAAATTTTATGAGGAACAAACCAAAAATAAGAAGCAAAAATCTATTCATTCTTTGAAAATCTGGACAGTTGGGAGGTATAGTTCAGCTGGGGCTGTCTTTATGTTTGCCGCCCTTCCCAGTCACAAAATCATGGTTGAATGGAGCCTCCCCCCGCAGCCATTCCAATGATCCATTACTTGGCTATTTCACTCCATTTACCATAAACACTAATGTGCATACTGATTTACTTCTATGATGATTTGGACTTCATTTGAAAGTTTTATTTTGCATTTTACAGCACAAACACTAAGACAGCTGCTAAACAAACTTAGCATTAAAACTTCTCTGCCCTTGAAACTCACATTCATTGAAACAGCATTGAAACCCACATTCAAAGAAAATACATTTTATCAGTGGCAGATAAAGATTAATTCTGGGCTGTTTTCAAATCATAGGCCCCTTGCATATGAAACACACATGTGCTCTTTGATACACCTTCCTATTATTTTGAACATTTTTCCAGTAAACTATGAAACAAAACGCACGCACCAATAATGACAAAACTGCCCAATTCAGAACGGGCCGGATTCACGAAGGCTTGCATGGAGTCTAAGAGTACTGTAAGACTCCATGCAGCCTTCGCGATCCAGGAACAGCCCAAAGTCTGTGTAAGAGACAAGCTAAAACGGCTCTTACACGGAGTGGGCGTGGATAAGCTAATCACCTCACTTGCAGCCGAATAGCATGCAAATGAGGATGATTAGCGATCCAGGAAGCCCAGAACAGCCCGTGTAAGAGCCGTTTTAGCTGCAGAAATGTACTCAGTTGACAACTGAGTACGTTTCTGCAAAAAACGCAATGGAGCCATGTCAGCTCCAAATAAAGGGTGCATATGTGTCAGGCAGCATGCCAATGGCCAAATATGTAGCCATTGGCAAGGTAACCTGATGCAAATATCTTAAAAATATAATTTTTTTTACCCAACGCAGCCCCGCGCAAACGGGCTGCGCTGTATAAAACATAAAAACGAAGGTTATAAACCCACAAATGTGGGTTTTATGCAATACATGGAATGTCAATGCAGGAACCAGCAGACCAAAACCAACATGGCCACCATGTAGTGGTTACTAAGGGGGGAAGCTGAGTCTAAGAGATGTAACTAAGCATTAGTAGGCAATCTGATGCAAATGGGTGTTAGGATACTGAATTCCACTGTCACATAGCAAATGAGCACAGTCTGAGTAGTGTAAGAGTTACAGAAGGGGGAGGAACAGAGTAGGAGATAGGTGACATCACAGGGGGGAATGGTAGAAAGAAATGCAGTTCATTGGAGGTCAGAGTTACATGACAGATGTCAGACAGATATCATGGAAAGAGGTGTGACACTAAATAAGCATGAGAAAGTCAAGAAATGGAAGGTGTACACTGTTGCCTACACCAAAGTTTCTTGCTGGGCGTGCATCGTGCGCACCATGAAGCGCGAGTAAGGCAGTGTGCGCGCATGTAAGGCAGACTGAGCATGTGGGAGCGTGTTGGGGGATGTTTAACACTGTTTGCGTGGGTGTGCACGCGTTTTAACCCGAATAAGCAGATTCTGAACCGTGTAAGCATGTGTGCGTGTGTGTAAGCCACTGTGAGCGTGTTTCTGCTGGTCTGCACACGGCTCCTCCCTGAGGAAACAGAGAGGAAAAAGGAAGCAACAGATTTAGTAGGAAGCTAGCAGGGAATACTGCTGGAGCTAGCAGGTGAAAACAATTAGAAGCAGGCAATTACACAGGCAGAATAGTAGCCTAGCCCAGCACTTAAAACTCTGCAAACAGCAGTGCAGGATGTTTCTCTCAAGAGACACTGCAAGACAGGAGTTAAGTTATTAGAAGTGAAAACTGAAAAAGCTGAACTCAGAGCAGAAATGTTAGGGGCTGCCATAGCTGTCATAATGAGACATAGGCGACTTGCTGAGGGTGGTGACAATGCAGATGGTGCCAGACAACCCACAGTGAGGAGACGGAGAAGAGTGTACAGGCCCAGGGTCACCTACCACGGGTTACATGAGCTGGAGATAGTAGAGCTATAGAGTGGACAGAGACCTCCTGCAGCAATAGTGGAGCTGTGCAGGCCACGCCTCACACACAGAACCAACAGAGGGGAACCCATCCCAGTGGAAACCAAGGTATGTGTTGGCCTAAGAATACTAACAACAGGTGCCTTCCAGAGACCAACTGGTGATATGATGGGGATATCACAGGCATCAGCCTCCAGGGTACTGCACCAGTTCCTGGATGCCATGTCAGCACATGTCGGTGATCATGTATATTTCCCCAATGCCCATGAGGTATTGGCCAGCAATATGCGTCTCTTCCAGCAAATAGCGGAATACCCTGAGGTAGTGGGTGCAATAGACTGCACGCACATACGCATCAAAGCACCAGCTGGTGAGCGGGATAGGGCATACATCAACCGCAAGGGCTTCCCCTCCATCAACTGCCAGGTCATGTGTGATGCCCAGGGCATAATAATGAATGTGTGTGCTGGCTGTCCTGGGAGCTACCATGATTCCCACGTCTGGCATTTGACGCAGCTGTACCAGACATTTGCCAATGGGGACATCCCGCACGGACACCTAGTGGGGGATGCAGGTTATGCACTGGAGCCATGGCTGATGACACCCATCAGAAACGCACACACACCTGAACAGGATTGCCATAATGAGGCTCACGCACAAACACGTAATGTAATAGAGCGTGTGTTTGGGCTGCTCAAGTCACGGTTCCGGTGTCTGGACACATCTGGTGGAGCCTTGCAGTACACACCAACTACATGTACCCAAATTGTCATGGTATGTGCTATGCTACATAATATGATCTTGCGAAAACAGCTGCAGCAGGACCAGCATAGGGCTGGGCCAAACAGCCCCCCACCATTGCCAAGGCCATCACAGGCAGAGCGTGACTCGGAGGAGGAACAACCTGAGCCTGCCCCAGTAGGCAGAAGGAGGCTTGCCCAGTATGCCCTGGCCTTGGCAAAGAGGCAACGCATAGCACATACACTGGCTCAGTAGGAACCCTGGGAATGATACCCCCTCTGACTCACTCAAATAATAACATGGATGCCTACAATGACATGACCTGCTCACAAACATGTACAGGGAAGTGTAATATGCTCATCCGACAGGCAGCCCTGCAGCACCACCTGAGGGGCCCTTTTTTAATGCCCCTG